>NC_142868.1:147637500-147747500 GCF_051225735.1 Oryctolagus cuniculus | reverse complement strand
CTCTCTCTCTCTTTTTCTCTCTCTCATCCCCCCTTTCAATGAAATAAATTGAAGAAACAGAACATTTATCCCGGTGATAGCATGAAATGACAAGGACGCTCTGAGCATGAAAGTGCAGAGACCTTGGGGGCCACAGTATGAATCAGGGACAAAGATGAGGTGCTGAGATACAGCAGAGAGAGGGGCAGAGGGGCCAGCCAGGGTTCCAGAGCCTTTGGGCCATCAGGAAAACCTGCCCTTTTCGCCCAGCAGTCGCAACCCCGGGCCTGGCCTCACTGCCTGGAGGGCAGAGTGCAGGCAGTGTTTCTGTCCCTGCTCACTCCAGGAGCCCAGGCCTCTGCAAGTTACACACACTGCACCTCCCTCCGTACACAGCCTTTCTGCCAATCCCCCACCCCACCTCCCCACCCCCACCATGAAGGCTGGTCACCAAACCTGTCTCTGAGGTTGCCTTCTCCCATGCTGGGAAGAGGACAGAAGACAGTAGGGTGGGGAACAGGATCGGAGGACCAAATGTGAAAACACTCTGAAAATGAAAACTTTCAGTAACTCTAGAAAAAGACATTTCGAGAACGCTACTGTTGAACGCTATGGGAGGAAATGCACTCTCTCTCCCCCTCGGGAAACAAGACTTCCTCACTTCCTTTCTTGGGTTCAGTTTCCTCATCAGAGGACCCAATCCCCGTACCTTCTGGAGGGGGGAGAAGCAACGCTCCTGGCATCCGACGGGGCCGCATGTTGTAAGCCCTGATTATAGACTTACTGCTGTGTGGTTTTTCCATATGGTTTTCCCAAACAAGAATCCTGAACATCCGATCTCCGTTCTCCCTGCGTGCGCGCTGAACAGCAGGGGTATAAGAAGTTGGCTTTAATGGTATTTAATCTAAGATTCCCAAAAGTCCTCTAAATCTGCCTCACCAGCCGGCACCCAAGTACAAAACGCATGGCCTCAATTAGCACCAGAACCTTCCACCCCCCTCCCAGTGGGCCTCCTGTTCAGCTACACCAAAACAACACAAGTCTGCAGTAGGGAAGAAGGAGCCAAGCCCCATCAAAGGTGTGGAGCTGGCGGGATCTTCCCCAGGCCCGGGGTGAGGAAGGCAGCAGGGGTATAGTGGCAGGGAACCACCTTGGGGAAGGGAGTCGGATTCCTGGGCGCTGGTAGAGAGACTATTCAAGAACAAATCAGGCCGAACAACTCAGTGAGAATTTTGGATTTAAAAGCAGCCAAAAGGCAAATGTCACACTGGGGACAAACAGCCACCTCTTGGGCCCTCTGGCAGGCCAGGGGCCACCTGCATTCCTGCTCAGTGCCATGGAGGGCTGGCAGGGGGACACGACTGTCTATTTGAGGACAGTTAGAGCCGTGCCCCTTTAGGGTCACAAGTGCACCCCAGACTCCAGAGACTGGGGAGAGGCAGCACTAGACTCTCTTCAGCCATCCACAGGCTGTGACTAGAAACTCAGGTTTCCCTGGAGAGGGAGGGCTGTGACTCAACAGGTGAGGGAGTCAGGTGCCTCTCCCAGGTGTGAACTCTTGGGAGCGAGTGACTAAAGGAAGGGCTGGGCTTTCTAAGTTGGGGGGCGGGGGGTCACAGTGAAGGCAGTGACTGTGTCCCGGTCCAGCCAGCACTGCCTGGGACCACAGCTCAGACTGAGGTTTATCTGATGCCCGTCACCATTCGGTGGTCCAGCCTGCCACCCTCTTAGGATCACTGTGGACGGAAGACAGCAGAGAAGCTAAGCCTGCCTGAAGTTGAGACCACCTTCTCTAAGCTGCCTGGCATCCTCCCTGCTACCCAGAACCTCAGGAAAAATGCTCATGGAGCAGGGAACACGTGCTTTGCAGTAAAAAGAAATAATTGACTGACACATGCCTCAGTGTTTTCTTCTTTCATATGGGTAGAATTCTTTGCAGAGTCAGAATGAGGCAAATGAGAAGAGAATGTTTCATGTGTACGGCAAGGTATCTGGTGATACAATAGATGTTCAATAAATATTTCCCCTCCCTTCTTCCCTTCATTGTAATGGCAAATGACTTCAGCTGCCTCAATTCTCCAAGAACATAAATGGGTCATTTATCTTCCACAGGACCCAAAGAAAATGCCTGGATGCCTTCAAATAGTACTTGGGTCTGTCATCTGTCTCCTTAAATGGAGAGGTGGGAGAGACGGAGTGTGGCTGCCCTATTTCCATAAAGCCCAGAATACCCTACACCACAGGGGCCGGTTCTGTGTCATAGCAGGTAAAGCCGCCGCCTACAGTGCCAGCATCTCATATGGGCAACAGATTGAGTCCCGGCTGCTCCACTTCTGATCCAACGCTCTGCTGTGGCCTGGGAAAGCAGCAGAAGATGGCCCAAGTGCTTGGGCCTCTGCATCCACGTGGGAGACCCAGAGGAGGCTCCTGGTTTTGGATCATCCCAGCTCCAGCCCTTGGGGCCATCTGGGGAGTGAACCAGTAGATGGAAGACCTCTCTCTTTCTCTCTATCTCTCTGCCTCTCTGTAACTCTCCCTTTCAAATAAATAAACAAATCTTTGATAAAAAAATAAAATAAAAATATCCTACCACATTGCCTCTAGCGCTCCGAAAGGAAGACGGAAGATGGTACATTCCGAGGGAGGCCAGGCCTTCCCAAAGGTGCTGCAGCCAGGTCCCTGCCCTCAGGCAGGGTGGGAACCCTGAGAAGATGCCCAGGGCTGGAAAGGAACGTGGCAAAGCTCTGGGACCCAGCCACACACGTGCATGCTGTGGAGCATGCCAGCCTCCCATCCCGAGCTCGGCCCCCTCCAGGCCCCTGCAGACAGGTCAGCAGGGAGCACGGCTCTTCTCAGCTCTCCTTCCTCGCAACACTTCCTGTGCTGCCTGCCACCCATCAAAAGAAGTAGAGGTTCTCTGTCCTGCACCCAAGGCATCTGCAGCACCTTCCCCATGGACCTGCCTGGCCTCTCCTCCATGAGCTTCATGCTGCAATATTCCAGTCAAGAGTTCATCTCCCAGATCCACCGGGGCACCCTCTGCCACCCCCCAACGCCTGCTCCAGGTGCCACCTCCTGCGTGATACTTTCTCCCATACACCGGCCGCCCCCAGTCAGGAGAGATCACCGTGGGCTTGGCACTCCCATAGGAGAAGGGCTTTCACGGCACCCAACAGCCTTTTTAGAGCAATGGTGCTGTTGCTCTCCTCCACTCCAGCAAGCACACACACACACACATGGACACACACACACACACACACACGCACGCAATCATTCACCCTTCAGGGCAAGGATTGTCTCTTCCCTTGCATGCAGTAGAAAAACTTGCCGAGGCAAATACTTCAATGCAGAACTACACCCAGAAGAACAGTCAATCCATTCCTTTCAGCATACAGTGGCAAGAGTGCTAACAAATTCAAGAGTTGTAAAGGAAGACATATTCCACAGCAGCGAGTATAAATTTGTCATAGTAACAGCCACCAGCCACCAAGCCAGCACTTGTCCAGAGCACTTGACAGGCACAATTCTAAATACTTTCCAAATATTAATTTGTTTTATCCTTGCAACAATCAAATGGGGTAGCTACTCTTATGGGCGCCATGCTACACATGAGCAAAATAAGCCATCCAGAGCTTTGTAACTGGCCCAGGATCACATATAAAAGAGCTGAGCTAGGACCAGCCCAGGGCAGGCTGGCCCCAGAGCTGGTGCTCTTAACCAAGCACACAGAATGGACTCCAGTTAAGGCATTTGGCTACCACGTGGGCGCCTGTTAGGAATACGCCTTCTCTACAGACCCACGGGGCGGGCAACTTCACTGGGGCAAACCTCTGAATGCCCACACCCGCATTTGCAGAGCAGCTAAACTCCAGAAATGGGATGCTCTGTTTAAACTTACTTTTGTAGAAATGAGGCAGAATCTGCCCTGGCCTAGGTCACTGCCTGCCCTGGATTTTCCCTTTGAAGATAATAGATCTGGTCAATTTAAAAGGGGCAGAGGTGAGGTGAGAAACCAATAAACCCCTTAAAGTTTGGCTGCCTAACTAATCAGTGAATTATGTGCTCATCAATGAATCATAGAAATGAGAGATAGCGGAGCCCCCCGGGGTCACGTGCCCATCCCCCCAGCGTGGGGGAGTCTCTGCAGCCTCCTCCGCCAGTGCTTCTCCAGTCTAATTAGAAATGACCACGCAATGGGGTTCCCACCATTGCCTCTTGGGGAACTATTCTGCCGACTAAGAGACCTAATTATTAGGAAATTGATCATTATATTCATACTAGATTCTTCTCCACACAGTTGTATCACATCGCTTCTTAATTGTTCTCCTTTTGACCCTGCCTCCCCCCCCCCCAAACAATTCCTCCTAAGCACTTCAATTACTTTTTCTCTCCGCTGATTCCCGGCTGGGCCACCGGGGAATGAAGTGGAGAGGAAAGAGAGAAATGAGCGATGGAGGAGGAAGAAACAGAAGCCCGGCAGCCTGGGAGGGCCGCTCAGACCACTGGAAGGCCCTCGCTGTCTCTCACAGGCTTTCTTCCACCTGCCAGAACACAGGGCAGGCTCTGAGCACCCGCGCCCCACTCACCTGAAGGGCCAGCAGAGCACAAGGCAGGGCCAGCCTGGGGACCTTTACTGGGTCTTCCCACCTCCGCTGCCACTGCAGGGGCCTAGGCAGTCTGGGGAAAGTCAAATAACATGGGAAGGGAGGCCGGGGGAGGCCCAAGGATGGCTGGTGGGAGCAGAGTTCCATTATTGGCATCACCCCCTTTTGCATAAAAATGCTGGCCTGGATTCAACAAATCCGAGAATCCTGATGTAGGCAGGCAGGAAGGAAAGGTCAAGAAAACTGAAGGAGGCTCAGGGTGAGCCATGCACAGTTTGGCTAGCCCCACCATGACCAAGTCAGACCCATGGAGGTCAGCCCTGAAAGCGATCCTCAGGGCACACTAGGGCATTGTGGCACCGTGACCCCCAGAATGCTCCAGGACCCAGCCCAGGGAGAGAAGCTGGGAGCAGCATCTCTACACAGAGCCGCGTGGAGTGAGAAGAGGGGAGGTGGTGAAGAGAGAGAGTTCCCATTTACTGCTTCATCCCTCAAATGCCTGCAAGAGCAAGGGAGGTAAAACCAGAAGCCAGGAACTCAATCCAGGCCTCCCACATGAGTGACATCTCCACTGCCTCCCAGGGTCTGCATTAGCAGCAAGCTGCAGTCAGGAGGTAGACCCAAGTATAGAACCCAGGTACCACAATGTGGGACATCCATGTCTTAACCACTAGGCTACATGGCCATTCTAGTTGTGTGTTTTCTCCTAAACAGGCCTGGGCAGTGGCCAGTGGAGAATGAAATTCAATCCACTCTCCAAGCCAAAGGAAAACAGTTTTTGTAATTCATTCAAAAGGACCATATGTGCCAGGGGCTGCCCTGAGAGCTGTCCATCTATTCCTGAAAGAGCATGTTTTTCTGATCTTAGATATTATCAAGCATTCTCTTGAGAATTCTGTCACCGTAATCACATATATCTGCAGTTCTAACTGACTTGAGCACAAGCTCACTGAGGGCAGTGGTCACGTCAAATTTGCACAGCCTGCACGTAGCAGTTATGTCATCAACGCTTCCCAGAGAATCACTGGGGTTGGAGACTCAGCAGGAAGATGCTTCCCAATTAATTATTTCTTCCCAAATGATTCCACATTTTATCTTTTACGTGGTCCACATTTTCCTTGCTTTCTCCACAAGCTGCTTTCCTGCAATGCATCAACGTCTGATAGAAACTTTACCTGTACTTCCCCTGGTCATCTCTTAGGCAGCTCCAGAACCCAACAGATGCCAGCACAGAATGCCAGGGACTCGGGAAACTTTGAGAGCCTTCAATTCAACTCCTCCCTCAGAGAAGAAAGCTGAGGCTCAGCTAAACAAGGAGCTTCCCAGAGCTACATCAGAGTAGGAGCAATTTTCTTTCTTTTTTTTTTTTTTTTAGGATTTATTTATTTATTTGAAAGGCAGAGACAAAGAGAGAAAAAGTCTTCCATCCAATGGCCCACTCCCCAGATGGCCACAACAGCCAAAGCTAGGCTGATCTGAAGCCAGGAGCCCGGAGTTCTTTCCAGGTCTTCCACATGCGTGCAGGGGCCCCAGGACTTGGGCCATCTTCTACTGCTTTCCCAGGCCACAGCAGAAACCTGGATCAGAAGTGGAGCAGCCAGGATCCAAATGGGCACTCACACGGGATGCTGGCACTAAAGGTGGGGGCTTTACTCGCTACGCCACATACTGGCCCCATGTAGGAGCAATTTTCTAAGAAACATGTTTTAATACCTGCTATATGTAAGCCTCTATGTTAGTTGCAAGCATTATTAGGGTGACCAAGGCTTAATTCCTGATATGGAGAAGCTCACAGCTTAGTGGGAGAGATGAAAATATACCACTATCTCCAATACAAGGATGACATGCTTTCATAGAAGATTAAATAAAGTCCTTATAAGCCAGGGGAAATAAAGCAAGAGACAAAGGAAGCCTCCTGAGAGAGCTGACATTCGAGTCAAGTCTTAAAGGGTGAATAGAAGTTGTCTAGAAAGAGAAGGCTGGAGAGACCTTTTAGGAAATGCAAACATGTTCACAGTGCAGCAGGTAAACAGAGTGGCTAGAGTTCCAGAGGGCACACAGTGAAAAGGGGAGAGCAGGGTTGGCATTTGGCATAACAATGAAAATGCCAGTTAAGACACTCACATCACACATCAGAGTATATGGGTTCAATCCCCAGCTCCAGCTCCTGACTCCAGCTTCCTGCTAATGCAGACTGTGGGAGGCAGCAGTGATGGCTCATGTAGTTGGGTTCCTGACATCCAAGTGGGAGACCTGGATGGAGTTCCAGGCTACCAGCTTTAGCCCCTTAGCCACTGCGGGAATCTGGGGAGTGAACCAGCAAACAGCAACTAGCCTCCCACTATCTTTTTCTTTCTTTCTCTCCCCCACTCCCTCTCTGGATCTCTGCCTATAAGATATGAGGGGCTGGCATCATGGTGTAATGAGTCAAGCTGCTGCCTCTGACACTGACATCCCATACCAGTACCAGTTCAAGTCCCAGCTGCTCCACTTCCAGTCCAGCTCCTTGCAAATGCACCTGGGAAAGCAACAGAAGATGGCCCAAGCACTTGAGTATTTGTACCCATGTGAGAGACTCATATGAAGTTCTTGGCTTTGGCCTGGCCCAGCCCCAGCTATTGCGGTCATTTAGGGAGTGAAATAGTGGATGGAAGATATCTCTTTTTCTCTCTCTGTCCTTCCCTTTCTAACTGCATTTCAAATACACAAATAAACAAATTAAGAGAAGAAGGGAATGGTCCTAGAGAGGTAGATTGTGAAAAAGTCTCAATACCACACTAAGAAATTGGATCCAAATTTTGTGTAGTCCTGGTTTTAGAGAAGGAAGAGATGACATGCAAGGCCAGTTGACTAGTTAGAGCTTACTGAGTTTGATCAAGAAATAATAAGAAATTAAGATAAAACAACAACAGAGAATATAAAGAGCTTCAGTCAAGTTGGGGCCCATTCTGAAGATTGCCTTTACTGACTGTATATGAAAGGGATGAAAATAAAATTCAAAAATGATTTTAAGGTTTCTAGCTTGTTTAGCCTTTATGAAAAGGAGAGAATGCAAAAAGAGAAGCAGCTTAAGGGAAGGGATCATTTGGTTTTGGAAAGATTGGCTGTGAAAACCTGGATCTAGAGTTCAACAGGGCAGTCTCAGTTACAAGCAATGAAATGGATTTCCTAGGGATGTGCCAAAGGCAACTGGAGCCACAGGAGCGGGCCATGGGGAGAGTGTGGTGGGAGAAGAGAAGATCTGGAAGAGATCTGGAAGCAAGGTGCACATAGAAACCAAACAAGACAGAGAAGCCAGAAGGGGGGAATGCGGAAGCAGCATCAGAGAGCTGAGCAGGGAATCAGAAGAGGAAACCTCTCTGACACCAGGGGCAGCAGGGCCTAAGTGACGGTATCACAGAGAGATCAGATAGGATGGAGACTTAGAGAAACCAATGCATGTAGTCACTCAAGACCACCAAGGACCCTAAAAGACGACATGGGATAGTGATGGAGTGTAAACCAGATCACAAATCAAATTTAACTGCTTGAATAGCACACTGAAGATTTGGAAGACTCTAGACAATTCCTAACACACATTCAAGACTTGAACTAGCTTAAAAGGAAAGCAAAGTTAAGGTAAAGCTACAGTTCTGTAGGAGAGACTCAATAATATTTACAAAGGGTCAGTCAAAGTTTGATGGGTGAGAATCGTAGACGGTTTGTGAAGTGATGTGGCCAAGACCAAAAGTGGAAGAGGGTGAAACATGGTCTCTAAATGGGAAGAGAATGAAAGAAGATAGCTCAAGGATTAGGTATTAAAATTTACTGACCAGTGCTTTTTTACTGAAATATTTGGATGCATGGGTTGAGGAAACTGTAAAGACTAGATAAAGAGGCTAACAAGAGGGTAATAAACGGTGGGATCACAACTAGGGTGGGCCACGTGAGGCACCTTAGACACAAAATTGAAGGAGGCATTTATTCTTAGAGTCATGCAAATACCGGGTTGGCACAGGAGTTAGTGTCTCTTTAAATTCTGCACTCCAGACACCTCACTCACCTCCACCCTAGCCCTGGCCCTGGAATTACTAAACAACTTCAGCCATCTGGGTGAGATTGGAAATCATGGATTTTTAATGAAGTTCATCATCCCAGTTAGGAAGTTTTCTTCCACAGTGCTTAGATGCTCTGGACAAGAAATAACAGAGAAGGAGAAAGAGAGAGAGAAAGAGGACAGGGGGAAGAGAGAATTAGAGGGAGAGGGAGAAAGAAAAGAGTTCATCAGCCAGACATTGAAGAAACAGACAAAACAAAAGTCAAAGGATGAGAGAACTGAGTGCTTGCAAAAGTGTAGTTGAAATGGTTGCTCAGACAAGGTGGGAAGAGGGATGAAGCTAGGAGGGAGTGGTATGCTGCTAACATAAGGAGAGGTCAAGAGACAGGGCATTGCAATGAGACCAAAGAACAGATTTGAAGGGCATGAAAGAGTAGGAACTCATAGAAGGATCAGAGGTGGTGGTCAGAAAGCAGAATTTCAGAGTTCAGGATTTCAAAAACAGAGTAACTCCAGTTGATGTCAAGGTCTAGTAGTTGCTGTGGGAGCCACTGCTGAAGTGGACTTGGAGGTGAGGTTGTTGGAGAAAGAGGTGGAGCAGGGGCTATGAAGCTGAAGCACTGGGTAGCAGCCTCCATGGGACATGGCTACAGTAGCTGGAGAAAAAAAACATTCTGTCCAAACACTTTTAACATAATGTGAGGGAATAAGGACAAGTTTTCACATACATCCATGTGCCCCTGTTGCTCAAGTCAATCATACCCAGGTATCCAGGAATAGCTTTACTGGCATAAGGTACAGTACATTCCTAGACTCTTATACTGGTGTGCGGCTTCCATATCAACCCCTGTATATTATGTCCTTATTGAATATCATTATATACCTTAGGATACTGCGAGACTCAAAGTTTATATGAATCCTACAGCAAGATGGGATTCAATAGTTGGTGCTATTGTAATATCACTACAGCAAATCTTCCACCTTGCACAGCTTAAAACTCTTTCAACATCATGGAAAAACTCACATGTGGAAGATTTCTATTTCCCAGATTGTCTGCTCTAGTGTGTGGCAAAGTTGTTTTGTTTTGCTTTTTATGTCCTGAGCCCTATTTCCTATTTCCTATTTCAGTGCTTCAGTTCACATTGAGCTGCTTAATGAATAAGGAAAACCATCTGGTATAGCAGGACTTAACTTTAGAAAAGATAACAGGTCAATTCTGGCCATTTTTATTGGAACAAAAACAAAGTCCAGCATTTAAATACCCAAAGACTCAGTCTGAAGTAAGCACATCTGACCTATGAGTTTGAATGAAAGGTCATTGTCATGTAGTGATGACCAAGCTGAGGCTAATGAACACTTTTACAAGGCTGCATCCATTAAAGAACCCGTGCCAGTACTGACCCTATTCATTTTGGTTAGCCTGTTCCAGAAGGAAATTTAAGAATATCTCAAAAACCCATTTCTGCAGGTTCTCCAAGGGGCTTCACATAAAAGAGAGCCAAGAATTAAAGAGCACCACCAAACAACAATGGAAGAGCCAAGGATGCCAACACAGACAATAGGAAATACAATTTTCCCTAATCTCTACCACTGAAGTATTCAGCAGATTTCTAATAGTTATGATCATATTTGTATAAGCCCAATTGACTCTCTCTCTCTCCTTCATATAAAAAATATTAGGGTATTTCAACTACCTGCCAACATTTTGGGGGGGGGGGTCTGTGTAAAGGAAGCATATTTTTGTAATATTGAGGAAATCTATTACAGGTTTAACAAGAATTAATGGTCTTCCAAGATCTTCCAAAGACAATAGCACTTAATCAAACCTTGTTTAAATGTTTGCCTCCTCCAAAAATATATGTTAAAATTTAATTTTGTAACTGCATTATGAGGTAAGATCTTTGGGAAGTGAGTTATGCCATGAAGACTCCATTCTTATGGATAGAATTGTTGCTGTTATCAAAGAATGAGCTCAACGCCTTCTTGCTCACTCTCTCTGCCTCAGCCCCTCCACCTTCCCCCATGGGACAACACAATAAGAAGGCCATCTGCAAATGCTGGCTCCTTGATACTGGATATGGGAATTCTTGGCCTCCACAACTGTAAGCCAAAACTTTAAATTACCCGGTCCATGGTATATTCTGTGATAGCAGTAAAAACATGGACTAAGACACCTCTGAGCCTCGTTTCCTTCTTCACTTGTCTCCCAGTGAGAACTACAAACCCTCCTTTGCTGCAACAAACAGTTCCTTTCCTTCAAGTATGAAGTCAAATGCTACCTCTCCAGGAAGCTTTCTCCAGATATTCTGTCCCCCAGACACCTCTGCTCTCTGATGGGAAGGAGACTTTAAGGCTTGATAGCTGACGGAATCAGCTTTCATTCAGACTATTAACATCGCCATCCAACTAAGTTAGCATCTCCAATGCCCAGTGTAGACTAACTGGATGTGACTAACAAGTAAAAAGAACAGAGAAGGGGAAATGTGAAAGCCTTTTATAGCATTCACCCTGACACTTGATTATGCACTCTTTTGTACAATATTGTCCATATTATGCATCATATACACCCTTCTGTATGACCAACGAGAGGGATGTATGAGCACAAAATTTTGTTTTTCTGGGCCAGCATTGTGGTGTAGTAGGTAAAGCCACCGCCTGCAATGCTGGCATCCCCTATGAGCACCAGTTTGTGTCCTGGTTGCTTCACTTCTGATCCAGCTCCCTGCTAATGCTCCTGGGAAAGCAGTGAAAGATGGCCCAAGTATTTGGTCCCCTGCCTTACATGAAAGAGACCTGGATAATGCTCCTGGTTTTGGCCTAGCAAAGCCCTAGCTATTGTAGCCATCTGGGGAGTGAACTAGTAGATGGAAGATCGATACCCTCCCCCCCATCTCTCTGTCTCTCTGTCTCTCTGTCTCTCCCTCTCTCCCACCCCCTTCCTCCCTCTGTTACTCTGAATTCCTAACTAAATAACATTTTTAAAATAATTATTTATTTATTTGAAAGGCAGAGCCACAGAGAGGCAGAGGCAGAGAGAGAAAGAGAGAGAGAGAGAGAGAAAGGTCTTCCATCTGCTGGTTCACTCCCCAGATGGTCAGCAATGGCTGGAGATGCGATGATCTGAAGCCAGGAGCCAGAAGCTTCTTCCAGGTCTCCCACTCAGGTGCAGGGGCCCAACAACTTGGGCCATCTTCTACTGCTTTCCCAGGTCCTAGCAGAGAGCTGGATTGGAAGTGGAGCAGTCAGGACTCGAACTGGTGCCCATATGGGATGCTAGCACTGCAGGAAGCGACTTTTCCCACTATGCCACAATGCAGGCATTAAAGTAAATAAATTTTTAAAAAAGTTTGTTTTCAAAGATGTAAAGCCAAACCCAGTACCCAGACCTTGGTTTCTAATGCCATTCCCCAATAAAAGGAATCAGATCTCTTTGGAAAAAAAATATAGTACTAATGCTACAGCAAAGAATATGCACAATGAGCCTGAAGTAGCATGCAGTGCCAGAAAGCAAAGAAGTCTCCACAAAACAAAAGGACATAGACATGTCAAAGGAATACATAAGTTTCCATGAAAGAACTCCAAAACTAGTGCTTCCAATGGCCAAAACAAAAGAAATACCATACTGCCAGATTATAATCCAAAATATAAGATAATTATCCACGAGTTCAAACTGATATAAATACATGATGGAGTACACAGATGGGGAGAACACTTCCCTTACAGAAGTATCCCACACAATTTATTTAGATACTCCCCACCAGGAGGTGGAGCTTCACTCCCTCAGTCTCCACCCACCAATCTTGAGTGTGGGCTAAACTTAGTAGCTTGCTTCCCAAGAGTAGAATATGGAAGGGGAGGGGGAGACTTTACAGTGGAGAAATCTGGCAAACCATGTCTGGCTGGGTGATTAAGGGCAACATCATCAGTTAAAAGCATGTACCCCTTCATCTGATGGGATGAGAAGGACACTTCATTTCTATGTTCTTCCTCCTAAAAACACATAACCTAGATCTATGATACAAACATCAAAGAGACCTAAATTGGGACACATTCTACAAAATACTTGGTGGTACCTCTCAAAACCATCAAGATCACCAAAAACAAGGAAAATTTGAGAAACCATCATAGACCAGAAAAGGCTAAAGAGACTGACAGCTAAAAGTATCCCAGATAGGATCCTGCCACAGAAAAATAGTGAAAACTGAATAAGATGCAGACATATCTAATAATGACATATCAGTGTTGATCTCTTAGTTATGATAAACAAACTGTAGCACATAAGATGAAATTCAAAGAAGAAACCTAGTGAGGGATGCCTGGACAACTTTTCTGTAAGTCCAAAGCTCTTCTGAAGTTCAAAGTTTATTTTAAAATGGAAACAGAAAATAATAGATGCAGCGTTGGAACTGGAAGGAATCCATGAAAACACCAAACCAAACCTCTGCCACCTGTGGAAACTGAGGCCTAGAATGGTCAATGGCATGCTCAAGGCAGCAGCTCAGAGAAGAACTAGAACTGAAACCTAGGTCTCTTCCACCCCAGAGCAAGACGTGCTAGGAATAGACAGGTGAGAAGCCTCCAAATAGAAGATGACACTCATGTCACTCAGGAAGGCCACGCCCCCGCTTTGAACTCACTGGTGTCTTGTGGGGGAGGAGCCGGAGGCAGAAGTGCCACTCCTACACCCAGCCTGGTGAGGTAGAGAATCATGGTGGCCGGAGGCAGGGGCCTCCACGGTGCCTTCTTGGGGAGAATCCCTCTGATTCTCTAATTTGCTTCAGAGGTTAACAGTGCCTTCTTATTTAGCTTGTTGCTCCTGTTTTCCTCTGGGGATGAAAAATAGAACTCTGGTTCAAGAATTAGTTGGGAGCCAGCAAAAATGAATAGTAATGAGGTTATTTCTATCAAAATAGCTTCATTACCATGCCAGTGTCTGATAAAACCAAATGTTCACTTCTCTGTAACAAGAAAGGTGGTAAAGGCAGCATCCTTCCACCTTTTAAAAAGAATCCATAGTTTCAACATTGTACACATCTCCCCATTCACATGTGCCCATTTCAGATTAGCCCAAATTAGAATACACATTTTCTCCAGGACACTCTTAAATAATCCAAGGAGGTAATAAAATGTCACTAGTTGTGGGTTTATTTTTTTAATGCTTGGTTTTATTTTAAGGCATACACACTTGAGAATGTTATAATAATTTTCCCTAATTGTGGTAGGGGAAATGTGTTTTAAAGTCTAGAAAGCTAATATGCCTTGCTCATGAAGCAGGCTTCAGGAATGGAATAAAATTATTAACATTCTTGGGGCAGGCTTTGTGACACAGTGAGTCAAGCCTCTGCTTGCCATGCCCGTATTCCATATCGGAGCTCTGGTTTGAGTCCTGGCTGCTTTGCTTGCGATCCAGCTCCCTGATAATGTGCTTAGGGAACCCATGGAAGATGGCCCAAGTACTTGGGCCCCTGCCACCCATGATGCAGTTCCTAGCTCCTGATTTCAACCTGGACCAGCCCTGGCCATTGCAGCCATCTGGGGAGTGAATCAGTGGGTGGAAGAATGATTCCCCCCCCCCTTCTGCCTTTCAAACAAATAAAATAAACCTGAAACTGTTAAAATTCTCTTTGATTTTTTTCATCCACAAGACAGTAGAGACTGTTCATTAAACATGTTAGCAGAGGAGTGTGTCAGTTGATTCTCTGCTCCCCTGGTATACTCCTGGATGCTAAGTAAACTCAGAATCTGGTTCTCCATCCTCAACAAAGGAGAGTGCATCAGGTCTCTAGGATCCCCTTCCCCAATACTAGAACTCACATTTAACCAGTGTAATGCCCATCGCAGGAGCTAGTTACTGCGTAGTTAGCCATTCACAGTCATTCTTCTCCTGCTCCAACTCATTACAAGCTGTAATCAAGGCAGTGCAAAATGACAGACCTGTGTGAATGAAAAACTATCTCACAAGCAGTAGGAACCAAACTCCAATCCCAAGTCCTGCAGTGGAGCATTGTAACTTTAACAGGATATTAGTTGGGCCGGCGCCGCAGCTCACTGGGCTGATCCTCCGCCTGAGGCACCGGCACCGGCACACCGGGTTCTAGTCCCGGTCGGGGCGCTGGTTCTGTCCCAGTTGCTCCTCTTCCAGTCCAGCTCTCTGCTGTGGCCTGGGAAGGCAGTGGAGGATGCCCCAAGTGCTTGGGCCCTGCACCCACACGGGAGACCAGGGGGAAGCACCTGGCTCCTGGCTTCGGATCAGCGCAGTGCGCTGGCCGCAACGCGCTGGCCATGGCAGCCACTTGGGGGGTGAACCAATGGAAAAAGGAGAACCTTTCTCTCTGTCTCTCTCTATTAGTTTTTCCAAGAATGAAATGAATGGGCATGAATCCAAATTGGTAAATCATGAGTCATCCATCCCCTATTTCCACCTGCCCCTGCTCCTCACGGAAGAGTCCCAGAAGTTTCTCACTCAGCCATCTGTCTGCTTGGTCCATCCAGGAACAGTTAACCTCGATGATTATTCTCCACTCAGTAGTCAAACCTTTCCCTTGACACAGCCTGAGAGCTCCGACTCCTCACTGTGACTCTGCCAGCCATTGAATCCGCAAACTCCAGGCGGGCCCAGGATGAGCGCATTGTCTGTAAACTCTGCTTGCCAAGGCGGGTGCCCTGGGGTCTCTCGGGACCACCACAACAGAGCCTTTTCACCCTGAGCAGTGCAAATTGTCCACCAAGGGAGACTTGAAAGTTCTCTTCAATGTCTAGCGCCTGGTGCCTCTAGCTCAGCTCCCACTGAATTTCTACCACTTACCAAGGACTCTTAAAAAACAGACTTTGGATCCTCTCTGGATCCAGTGTAAGAGACAGCTTCAAATAAGTTAGGGGAATTCTGAGATGGAAGACAAAAGAATGGGAATCTTCCTGTAAAAATGTGAGTCACTTGCATGCACACACACAAACATATACATACACACACATACAGAGGCAGCTACTGAAAGCAAATGCACTTGTTAATGTTCAACTCTCCTATCTGGCTATGGAGCAGGCCAGCAATAAAGGGCAGATAGATCAGCTCTTTTAGGCGCGCACACACACACTGCCCGATAAATCAGAAACAATAAAGCTGGAGACAGGCTTGCCGGGCCCCAGCTGGTATTGCTTATATCTGTCCTAAGCAATCAGGGATCATGAAGAAACTTCTTTTTGGAACGCCTAACCGCAAGACTTCACAGTGACCGCCTCAATCCCACATGCCCATGAGCTGAAGGGGGGTGCCGGGGAGTGGATACCTTTATTTTTTTGACAAGATCAATCAGTCTCTCTGGAATCTCCCCATCGCCCACTTCTCCCTGACCAGCTCCCGCTCTCTATCTCACCTGAACATGCAAGAAAGCAGTACCGAAACCATGAGCAATAGCCTCCCTCCTTAGACTTTGCCAAACCTTGGCTCCTTGAGATCCAGAGCACACCTTTAGTGGGCACAGTCATCCACAAGAGGGTGAGCAGAGGCACTGCCTATGCCCAGAAACCCAAGAGAGTCAAAACCACACGCAGTACCCCCTAGTGCTCAAACAATGGAGGACTTCCACCAGGCCAGTTAACTGGAGTGCTACCAGTAACGTCTCTCTCACCAGACTGCAAACCCTAGCCAGGTACAGGGCTTTAGTGATGCAAGATCAGCAAACTTGCAAACTTACTTTCACACTGCAGTCCCAGGAACGATGGCAGTTCTCTGGCCACAACCAAGATCTGTCTCCTCCCTTCCCCCTCGCCCCTGCCTGCATCCTCCCCTCCACACCTGTTCAACACAGAGACACAGGCCCAGCCGGTTCCCATCTAGAAACACACTCTGGGCACATCTCAGCTTTTGCAAATAGACTGGCTTCATCTCTATCCTCTTATTGTGGAGGCCACAAATGGCATCTCATTTTCATTAATTACTGCAGCCTCTACCTATTGTCAGTCATCAGAACCTGCCATATGGTTACCATCAGGTGCGCTCAAGTTCCTATTATGTGGCATTCCCGGATGCCCTAAATAGACACTGCAGATCTGCCTGTGTTTTCACAGGGCCACTTATATTTAAAAAAAAAAAAAAAACCAAACCTCATTCTGCTTCAAGACATCGCTACAGAAGGTCTTTCTGTTTAGCACTGTGCCCTATTGAAAACCTCCATGCTTCCTATTGAATGCTATTTTCCTTCCCCCAACACCACTCCTGAGCAATGGGGAGAACTGTAGACTACTGACTTTGAGAAAGAGAGTTTAGGGAGTGTTCTTTCTATAAACGCCAGGCAGGTGAAATGTATGGGAGGATGCTAGGAAGACTGGTGAAAGGGTATATCGACATTAAGTCCAAACTAGATTCATAAGGAATAAGAATAGCCCCAAAAGGCCCCAAAGAAATCATGCCAATAAGCTATATCATATTGCATCTAAGTATAAAGAAATTATTTTAAGTAATTATTTTCAAATATTTTTATACTGGCCACTGACCATAATACAGGTGACTCATCTTTGCACTTTCTGGGATACTACAAGGAAAAGGAGACTTTATGAGAAACCCCTAAACCATGGAATATGTTGATAGAAAATCCCAGTCCATGCTGCCTCCATAATTTCACACCTTTCTGGACCTCAAGTACCTCCATGCTTTTGCCATCACCACAGGTGTATGCATTGGAAAGTTCCTTTCAGGATCCTGTGACTCTGGAGGAAGTACAGGGTCATGTGGCCTGGACAGATCAATCCCTGTGTTAAATTCTGAAATGAACTTGCACCTGATTGGTCACAGTCTTTGCCCGGCAGTTGCAGTGGCATTTGAGTTACTGGCCATATTTCTGATGGTCATATGAAACCTGCAGTTCTATATTGATGATAGGCTTTATAATTTTGGGATCACATTATGGTCAGTGGTACATTTCTAGAAACTTGCTACAACACATAAATCCATCAGTTGGGTTACGTAGATGTAAAGTACTAAATGTCTATACTGAATTTGGTTTAAACATATAAACATTTCCTACTTTTGCACTTTACCTGAACTCAAACTTTTCAGGATCTGGGAGCCCTGGATGATAAACTATTAACTCTGCCTGGAAATTTGGAAGTATGTATGCACACACATGTACACAAAAACGCATATACATACTTCTCTGCAGTGATTAGGAGAATGGCAATAAAAGGAAGTAGAAAGTGTGGGCATACATTCCACAGTCAACACAGTTTAAAGAAGCTCCCTGTTTTGCTCAAGATAGCTCTTTCCCAGGACCAAAGGCTTTCAGCAATGCCTAGGATGAACCAAACCTGGCCTTCCAGCCTGCAATCATCAAGTCACTGGAACAAGTCCATTTTCTTTAAGGCATTTCCTTCTTCAAGGACACAAATGGGACATGAGCATACTGGTTTTGCTTGCTCTTTCTGTAGACAAACTTGTGGGTAACAATGGCTGGTTACACCTCTGGCAGGAAGGTACCAAAGGCGTTCAGTAATTTCTCTGCTCTTGACAGAGGAAAGTGCCTACACATATGATGATGGTGTTCAAACTGGTCACTGTGGCCTCACAGCCATTTCATAAAAAGAAACCAACCCCATTCAAGGAAAAATGAGTCGCCAGAACAAAACAGCAGGTCAGTATCCAGGGCTCAAGGTCACATTTCTACAAATACCTGCTTGTTCTCAGATAACACCTGCTCAGAATTTCAAACAGAAAAGGGCAGGGCTGTATTGATAAAGCCCTCTGCTCCAGGCGGCAAAGGGAGGTACAACCCTCCTGGTGTGACTGAAGGGAAGATAATAAGCTCCCAGAGTGCCCCAAAGGATCAAGTTTCCTCTCTGCTTGAGCCGCGACACGGGGATTCTTTGACATGTGGCTGGGCAGTTTTGGGGTGCCACTGTGGCCTGTGCTAAAATAGGCAACCAGAATGACTAGGGGGAAAGGCCATGTCAACAGGATAGAATGTGTCCTTTGATGGGACAATATCTGAAGGAAATTACCACTAAACACATAGTACTCTCTTTTCTGTTATTTTTGCACACCAAACAGCTATTATCTGGCTTTCAAATTCAAATTGTAACTCCAAAGGCCTTCTTTGGAGAGCAAAGACACCAAAAAGAGTCTCCAAGGCTCCCACTGCAACAGTTTGAATGTGATCCTGAAAGTTGAAAGCTAGCACACTGGGTGGGTGCAGGCCTGATCTAATCCCAGTGTTGGGGTAGTGAGTCTAGTGGGAGATCCGAGGGTGACTGGGGGAGTGTCCTTAGAAGGTAGTTCTCACAGAGGGTTCATTATGCAAGCCTGAAAGTCAGGCTCAGACACCCTTCCCTGCTTCCTGGCTCATTACGTGATCCTTGCTCTGCTCACATTCTGCCATCCATCACTCTCATCAGACAGCCAAACCCATGGGACCTGCCCAGTCTTGGACTGTGACCCTCCAAAACAGGGAGCCTAAATAAACCTCCTTCTTTCCTAAGTGACCTTTGCCAGACATTTAGTTGTAGTAACCAAAAACCGAGAAATATATCCACCCTCCTTTTTTATATGCTAGCATTTCTGAACATGATTTTACTCCTTTCAAGGTATAGTATAGTAAAGTTGGCTACAAATATTTGCTACTCCATTCATTGAGAAATAGAATCTAACTTCCCTCCCACTTGATATTGGTAGCATCTGTAACCCATGGTGACCAATGGCCTATAACAGAAGTAACACTATTAAATTTTCCAGGTCCAGGCCTTAGAAAGATTTCAAATTTCCATTTACTCTCTTGTTCCTTGAATTGTGAGTCAGGCTTGGCTGGACTAGAGCATTGCCTGCCACACCTGATATAGCTGACCCTATCTAGACAACAACTTTCCCCAAGCTTCTCAAATCTAGAAACCCAAAAGACTATGGCTACAATAAAGGGACCTCTGACATCAGAAACTTTCCATTATGTACTAAAAAGGGAACTTACCAAGAGGCTGAAATATATACTGACCACAATATACGATGTGTTATTGGCAGTATGCCTTTGTTGTTCTTGAGCTGATATCCATATGGTTGTTGGGATGAGATGAACCAGACCACACTGAGGTCTCAGTTAAATGGCACAGATCATTATGAAGCTGGGCAGGGGTGGAGACCGGCAGAATGAGAAGGTTTCTAGGAGGAGCAGAATATATGTGTGGTCTTCGACAGGGGTGGGCAAGAGGGGCTTGAATAGGGATAATAATATGAACAAAGCCATGCCACTAAGCATAGACATGGCCTATTTTACACTATTCTCCTTTCCTCATATTTTTGATGAGTCAACCTAGCATAGAACAAAAGAGATAGTAAGTATGCAAGAAATACAACTTGAATCTAGAATTTGAATTGAATTGGATTTGATTGGAATTGACCCCTATTCACTAGAAAAATAAGTTGAA
This sequence comes from Oryctolagus cuniculus, assembly GCF_051225735.1. Lineage (NCBI taxonomy): Eukaryota > Metazoa > Chordata > Mammalia > Lagomorpha > Leporidae > Oryctolagus > Oryctolagus cuniculus. Next base: position 147,727,478 of record NC_142868.1, on the reverse strand, counting down.
ATCCTGACCACAATGCAAGGGAGAAGCACATCCATGAGATGGCCTAGCAGCAGCCTTCAGTCTTCCCTTTGAGTACTTTCCAAGAGACAAGTCCAAGTTGATTCTCATGAGGTCAGGCTCAGCCTTAGCTCAAGCTGCAGAATGGAGAAAAGAATTCCTGGCCTCCCCTCTTCCCATGCAGGCCTGGAGTCTTCCCTTCTCAGGACTATCTTCTCTGTCTGTGTTCATACGCTCTCTTCACCTGCCTCCCTAGGGGTTGTATCTGTCCATTTTATAACCTCATTCTCACATCTAACTTAAACCTCTTCTCCCCACTCTATAGGTCTATACTGGAGTACAACCTTTAGTACACAGCTGAGAGAAAGAAGGAGGTCTGGCCTATCCCTTCCTCCTCCAGGTGCCAACACCTCCAGTGTGGGAAAGTGAAGGAGGAAAATGACAGTCAGCTTCATATTTGGCTGGAAGACTTTCACCATGGCCCCTTGTTGTTCACAACTGTTATTCTAACTCATTGCTCTCCCTGCCACTGAGTGGGGGCCTCAACCTGTCCCATGGACAGAGCCAACCTCCACACAGCTACCCTGAGTTGCTACATCCTGGTATTTTTGGCCACATGGTCACCCACATTGCTCTCAGGTACCAGTGTCTGGGAATCAGGACCTCTGCCATGACCAACCATCCATGGACAAAAGGAAGACTCGAAAGGCAGGATCAGGCTTCTGCACCTCTCAGGGATAGAAAAAGAGCTTCATGCACACCACCTTTCTCCAACAGCCATCTCTGCTCTCTGAACCCGGTGGTTAGCCGGGTTCTCTGAGCTGACTCCAACTTACAAGTATCATAGAGTGGTCACTGCCAATGACTGCATTTGTCCTCAGCCTTGAACCTGAGCTATAACTGCAGGACCACAGGACAAAGCACATCACTCATACATACTTCAACATTTGTTTCACATACTGAACTTTCACTGAAGGCCTCCTTAGCTTCAAACATTTGAAAACCACAGCTCAAGACCATAAAGTTCAGTCCTTAATTCTATGGGCTCCCATGTTATTCCCAATAGTGTTAGGTGTTTTAGCCATACTTCCCCATTCTCTAGGGAAGGGCTTTGGCTTATCCGTTCCTGACCCAGACCTTGTCCCTTGCGTGTGCTCACATGGCAATGCCCAGGAAGAAGTCAATGGGTGGCCATTTGTCTTGTCACCAAGGTTCTACCCTGACTACTTGCTATATGAATCCCAGCAGGGTCTTAGTAACAGCATATTGGAAATGCAGCTTTCCTGGCCCACATGGACAGGTTTTTTGTCTATTTTTGTCCTTTCCCTGCTCTGTTTAAATATGGTGTCTGTGACTGAGTTTCGTGTTCCGGAGGCACGCGGTCCAGAGAGAAGGAGCCAGAGTTGCTTCTCTGCCTTGGCGCTTAGGAAAGAGCAAATGGGGCTGCCACCTGCCCGGTCTGGGGATGGTTCCAGAATGGCTCAGGTTATTCACAGCACAGATCCACCCGGGGGTAAAAATATCATCACAGAAGGACTCTCCTTCGAGCCACAAAAATACCTATGTGGGGATAGAGACACACTCCAAAATGACACAAGGTTTGGGAGAAATCATCTCCTCGGGAAAGAACTCAAGTAATTAGTGATGGCCTCACAAAAGACAAGACAAAGAGATCCAGGAGAAAAGAATGAGGGCAGTTCAAGAAGGGTAAACATGTAAGACCCAGCAGCAGAAATCCGGTGTAGACTGAAGAAAGAACTTCCTGACCATGAGACATGCAGAAGCCTTGACAAGATCTCTCCTTGAGATAGGTAGAAGATCACCCCTCCTTTCTGAGTAATCAAATCCTAAGCAGAAGTCCAGTGGGGGAAACTGCACGGGCTGCCACCAGCCTCGGGTATCTACAGGAAGCTTCAGAGAAGGGCAGACTTCCCCGGCAGAGGGTTTCTCTTTCCGGATCTCCTTATCCAGATGTCCCATTTTGAGCTTTGTGTCTCTGTGACAAACTCATGTACACAATCACCAAGCCACACACAGGAACTCAGGGGTGGATGTGTGGAATGAAGAGATGGACTCAATCTTCTTTCTAGAAGGTCCACACTGTGGTCCACTCTTTCTGGGCTTCTGGCTTCTTCCACTGGACCTGCTCAGGAAGTTTCTTGCATCTTGTCCTCCAGCACTGTGTGCGTTGCCCCCCTACCACCGCTCTAGCTGTGCTAGAACCCACTCCACATTTCGTGAGACAGTCTCATTCTAGCCCTTGCACTCTCTGAGAAGTAAAGTCCTCATAGTTCACATACAAACTTTGGAAGTGGATATTTTCAAAAATACATTACAAATCCTGTTCTGCCTTTGACTTAGACTTGTCTCCAGGGAGAGGGAAGCATCCAGAGAATCTAACCCTAGGAATTTTTTTAAAAAGATTTTATTTATTTGAGAGGTAGAGTTACAGAGAGAAAGACAGGGAGAAAGGTCTTCCATATGCCAATTCAACCCCCAGATGGTCACAATGGCTGGAGCTGGGCCAATCCAAAGCCAGGAGCCAGGAGCTTCTTCTGGATCTCCCACATGGGTACAGGGGCCCAAGTATTTGGGCCATCTTCCACTGCTTTCCCAGGCAATAAGTAGAGAGCTGGATTGAAAGAGGAGCAGCCAGGACATGAACCAGCACCCATATGGGATGCCGGAGCCACAGGTGGAGGCTTAGCCTACTATACCGCAGCGCTGGCCCCTATTCCTTATGAATTAAAAGGAGTGTCTCACCAATCAGTACATTTTGGCCCCTCCTACATCTATTATCAGTAACACATGTTCTGCTATCCAAAAATTATTTTTAATCTCAAAAAACATCCAGGATGGAGGGATAGTTGTGAAGAATTACCTAAATTCTCCAAAAAGTATTAGGAAACAAATAGCATGCTAAAATTTAGAAGTAAATTACTAGACCATTGGGTAGTTGATGTTTATAATAAATTAAAGCCTGTTCCGTGCTAGGGTAACAGTTCTGGCTCCTTGCCTCTGGACTGCATATCTAAGGGACATGAAAGACAATCAGAAACCATACTTAAGCTATGCATAAAAAGGATGAACCTAAACAAAAATTTGCCCCTATCAGAAAGAAACACTACACAGAATGTGTAAAGTATGAACTTGCTAATTAATCAGAAATGACTCAGTGTTTTACACAGTGGTTAACACGTTGCTTGGGACAGCCACATTCCATTTCAGCCTGGGTTTGAGTCCTGGCTCCCTCTAAATTTCAGCTTCTTGCTAATGTGCATCCTGGGAGATGACAAAAGATGGCTCAAGTACTTGGGTATCTGTCACCCTATGGGTCATTGCCATTTAGTTACTGGCTCCTCATTTCAGCCTGACCCAGTCTTGGTTGTTGCAGTCATTTGGGGGAGTGAACCAGCAAATGAGGATCTCTCTCAATCTGTTTCTCACTCTCTCTCTCTCTCTCTCTCTCTCTGCCTTTCAAATAAAATTTAAAAATAAATATTTAAAACCTAAAAGTCAAAAGGCTCACTCATGCATTCTAAATGCATTCATTTCTTGTGTTGAAGTTTATTGATATCTTAATTTCATTTAAATGTAATATATTACATAATATTGGAATGCTGACCAATAACAAAGAGGAACCATTTAAGCCATTAACCAATGGTGGAATTATTTGGTCTGCAAGCCTCTTTAGGTTCAAAAACACCCATGTTTCAAGAACACATTCTTGCATTCTTACAGCAAGTGACTCTGTGAGCTGCAGACGAAGAGAATGCAACTGTCCAAGGGCAGTGGGGGTGGGAATAGCGCCAGTTCCAAAGGATCAATAAATGAAAATAGAGCTATGTGACAAAAGGCTCTGGGTTCTGTTACTGCAGAAAGCTCCAAGTTCTTTCTGTCCCATCTGAGGAATTGAGAAAAAGATATTTCCAATATCCAACTAAGTAAAAACAACAGTTGCCTCTTCCTCTGCTTTGATAGCCCCTACCAAATTCCAGTTCCAAATCAACACAAGTCAACTCTTTTGGCAACATCTTAGGACCATGCCTGCGGACCTTATCAAGTGGGAAAAGCTAAAAGCATGGTGTTTACTGAATGCCAGGCGAGGTTCTGAGTGTGCTATACTTGATTTTCACCACAAAGTAATGATGCAGGTACTATCCTCACTCCCATCACTGGGACAGGGAGATAGACTGTTGGAAGCTATGAGTTCCCAGAGTGTTTATATTCTCCCACCTTCTGCAATAATAAATAGTAATAGAAGTTAAAGACATTGAACATCAAATGTGCCAGACACTGTGCAAAATGCTCTAGTGCTTTATCTCAGTCAATCCTTACAATAAACATATGAACTAGGCATTATCCTCATTTAATCCATGAGGCAACTGAGGCTCATAGAGGTTAAAAAAAATAGCCTAAAGAAGCAAAGCTAAACTTTGGCAGATCTGAATCCAGTCTGTCTCATTCCAAAATCATGGTTTCTATGTCTTACTCTGTTCTATCTTCTGGGTACTTCCCATCTCTAGGGCACTTGCAGTTGCTACCAAAACTTAGCCTCTTGGGTTATTTTCACTAAGTTTTAAAGCCCCTCTTGAGGCTGGGGGCAGTCAAGTGCATTGCTCCCAGAGAGCCAGTGGCACCGTTGCCATCCGTTGGTCTCAGCCACAGCTGTGGTTTCCAAAGGAAGTAACTCATGTGGCCGTTGGTTGCACCTGTCACTCATTGGAACCAGGACTTGCATCAGAACCCTACAGCCCCACAGGGAAGAGAATAGTAGCTACGTCAAACTGCTGGGCATCAGCACAGGTTATTATGGATTTGTGACCCTGCTTCTCTCAATCCAAGTTCAACCCCACTGGGATCAACCTCCATTTCTGAAGGGTGAGGAGAACAGCACTAGACCATGCATGCTCTGCCTCCTTGGAGAAAGCCCATCCCAGTGCCATGAGCAGGGTGAGGGCTAAGATATTTGAATCACCTCTGAGCTTGCCTTGATTCAAAAGAAAGGGAATTGGGAGACAATGCTAGATGAAGTAATCTAGCCAAGAAATGGCCTATGAGAACTAGGGTCTTTCTGGCAGACTCCGAGGGGAGAGAGGGCTGTGGAAGCTTCAGGACCTGAAAAAGCAACAAGCATTGGACAAGGATACAAGGAAAGGAAAATGTTGGGGGTGGCTTATGATGGTGCCAACTTCAGAGGAATTTAGGATAAATGGTGTCAATTTGATTCCGTTGAAAGCAGCTCAGTAAACACTAATAGAGCATCAGGCAAGCATGTATACCAAAATGTAGGGACTCTATGTAAGAGTTATCATACCTGCATCTTCATACACTCTTGCTAGGGATCCAGATCATATGGGCTTTTCATCCTCAATGAACAAGAAAAGCTGGCATGCGCTTATGTCCTGGTACTTGTGGTGAGTTCTATGAGAATCGGAGGAAGGAGGTCGGTGCATGATTTGATGGTCAAAAACTCTTTGTGAGTGATGTAGGATTTGGTCTGGGGCCCAGAGATGGTCCTGTAGAATTTTAACACTCAGATCTTCTCTCCCTAATGACAGCCTCCAAATTTACCTGCAAAGGCATCTGAGAGAACCAACAATCGTGCTCTAATCCTGAATTATTTCTTTTCTGTGACATGCGGATTCCAGCACCACCTTCTTATGGATCTTTGAATCCCTCCCAGGACTCTGCCTTCCCCTGTGGATAGTGAAAATCTTTACTCCTGTACCCTGTAGGCTGTGTCAATTACCTCTCCATGTGATGGTTTTCTGGGGGTCAGTACTCAAAAGGAGGGCGGGACAGGGGTGGGAAGGCCTGGGTAATTGAGTTACATGATGTCAATTCTTTTCCAGTGGAGGAAACATTCCAAAAGTAAAGTAGAGCTACATTTTTAAAAAAAAAAAAAAAAAAGAGAGAAGTTTTAATGATGAATTTAGCTGATGTAGCAAGGCACAAACATCTTCCCTACCTTTGTGCTACTCAAGCTATAGAGATGACAAAGTGACTTTTAAATCCTTTCTGGAAAAAACTATGGCACAGAGTCCCATTAATTCAACCTCTTATTGTTACGAAGACTACCCTCCATCATCCTTGATGGAGATGAGATGCATACTGTGTACAGATGACAATGTCTAGTGTATTTAGAAATAATGGGTTAAAATGCTTTTGTTCATGTCTTCTTTGCTCTACACATTTTAAAAGTACCCTCACTCTACATGATTGCCTATATGAATCTCAGAATCTAAAAACCTAAAATGTTCTTGAGATATCCTGAAGCTACATGAGGACAGCAATACTGGCTCTGATTGGATAACCCAAAGTGTTGGTTTCTCCTACATGGCATTGAGGTTTTATTAGCCTCTTCTGAACATCTCATAATCTCTTTGAAGATTGTGGTAGTCTGATTGCCCAAATAGAGTGTCAGCTCTCAAGGACAAACTTGCCCTCATTCCCTTTCTGTCCTCTGGCACCAAGCACAGTGCCTGGCACACTACAAGTCCTTGCTAAACATATCTGGAACTGAACACATCAGAGCAGTGTCGAACATAAAATCATTACAGATTACCAGAAGGCAAGATTCAGGTTCCAAGATAGAATTTAGGTCAGGAAGTGGGCAGCAGGCTGGAGCCAATATTGTGTGGGTCTTACTAACTTTGAATTCTCGATGTTCCTGTCAAGCCCTCCCCGATCAATAATCCAATCTTGGGACTCAGTCAAGATAAACTTAGCAAGTTCATGGAAGACTGTGACTTCTTTTCTATCTCCTGAGAGCACAGACCCATGTTCAACACATCCTAGGGATTCCATCATGCTTATTGAGCAGAAGTGAAAAATGAAAAAAATTCACTTGAAATTTTCAGAGGGCTAAAAAGCTAATAAAATAATTTGGATTTAAATAATATTGAATCTTTACTACTGGATTTCTTATGGCTTCCTCTAGAATAGTAGGTCAAATCTTTGTATGCTGAGGCCCTTCCCAAGCCAACTGTGAGGCACAGCCACAAATCCTACAAACAAACCAGACCTGAATCCACAGGTGCAGAGCCCAGCAGAGTAGCTTCTCATCATCCACTGTTGCTGCTGTGTCAGGCTTGGACATTGTTGATGACAGGCCTGCCAGCAGAAGAGGCGCTCTAACAAACCTCATGGTCTCCTGCAAGGAAGCAGGATTTGCAGGATGCCTCTTCTTTGGGGTACTTAGTAAAGGGCCTCTTTTGGGGTACTTAGTAAAGGGCCTTAGTAAAGGGCCTCTTTTACTTGGAAAGCTTCACTGTGCTTCACAGATGTATGAATTCTCTGTAATTATTTTAGGTGTGCGTACATTTTCCTTGGAAAAGCATCCATAGCTTACGCACATTTCCCAAAGGAGCCCATCATATGTGTAAAATGTTATGCATCAGTAATTAAATAACTTAGGTATTTTGTATTTGGTCAAAACCACTAGTTGAGTAATAAGCTTGAAAAATAGTATAGTATCCTATATAGTATTCTAGTATATAGCATATAGTATATAGTATATATATAATTAATTATAATATATATAATATATATAATTCTGAGCCCCAAAGGAGTATACATATACTATGTAGTATACTATATGTATAGTATTCTATAGTATCCCACTTTCTCCTACAGAAAGATCCCTAGTGAATGCCCTAGTGGATGCCTAAAACTGAGAATAGTACCAAACCCTATGTACCTGATAATCCAGATGGGTACTGAGTGACTCAAGGGCAGGTAGCTACATAGCATCGATATACTGGACAAAGGGATGATTCCAGCCTGGGCAGGACAGGGCAGGATAGTAGGAAATTTCAACATCTGATAGTTGTCAACTGTGCTTGACCAGTTGACCAGGTAATTGAAACTACAAAAAACAAAATGACAGAAAAGAAGGAATAGTGGACATGTGAGAGGCACCATGGGATGATAGGAAGTCAGAACCACTTGTGGTTGACTTCCAATTCTGCCATTGTGTAGTTACCTGGGCAATGACCTAAACCATCTGAGCTCCTATATAACAAGAACAATATATGTTTTTGAAAGTGTTAAATAGAGAATAGTTAGAAGTCATTAATGCAGAGAGAGAGGACTAAATAAATGCTGGTTCCCAGCCTCTCTTCAATAGTGGTCTGTTTTCTCTCTCCGCCCCCTCTCAACAGAATATATCTTGAACAAATGCTCCTTTCCAGAAAGTACAGATCTGTCATCTAATACGAACAATAAGTCAACCTGCCATCACATGGCCTGACCAATATTATCCTTTTACTAAGAAATATAGAGTAAATTCAGAGACTGTTGCATTATGAATAATATTGATCAGTACAACTTTTCCTCCTCTGTTGTTTGTTGTTGTCTGATATAAACCAAGCCCATTAATGCACACATTGTGTGTAGGAGGAGATTATAATTGCTAATGGCAAATAGTGGTAAGTGGCCCAGAAGGACAGGAGGGGTTAGAGGCGCTTATAACTTTTCAAAAACATGAGGACCAAAGCCTAATGTTTTCACAAGGAAAGATGCTGTACCATCAGTTCTAGCACCATCACCTAACACTTCCCAGAGCTGCACTCTACATTTGCCTTCACAGCCCACTTACACAGTCACTTAGAATGCTCCTTGTAGTTTGCAGGTGGGGTGGAGACAGGGCCCAACAGATGCTTTACAGTTGCACTCTGTGAGTCGTGTAAAACTCTCCTCCATCCCCTCCATCTGGGAAAAATGAGGAAAGAACACAACAGGGGATGGAGTCAGGGTAGCCAAGGGTGAGAGGTGGGTGAGATTTCAGAGCTCACCAAAGATTACAGAAGTCCAGAGGTTGATTTTTTGGCATCAGTTTTAGCCCAGTGGAAAATTCCCAATTTTCTCTTCTTGGTCCTTTCTCTCAGAGGAAATGCATGGTTTTATTGGACTCAAGCAAGTGCATCTTCCTTTCCTAATTTTCGTGTGCTGGATTCCATGCTAATTTACATTCACATTTGTGCCGGAGATCTTAGAAATCTGCTGTTATTTCCTTCCCAAACTGTAAGATGGGGGCCAAGGGAAGGGAGTGGAGGAGTTGAGTGAGCACAAGGGAAGGAAAAGAGGGAATGTGGTTGGAAATTTGAGGAGGGAGAAGAAAAAAGAACAACTTCACCCGGTAAGCATTTTCTTAATAATTTTCTTAATAATTTGATTTTGAAGGCTAGTCATATCAAAGAGCAAAATATTCAATATTGTTAATTCAGTTTTGCAAAATATATTCTTAATTTAAAAATGATTTTGCTCCGGGTGGTAGTGCAGTAATAAAGCAGTTATTGACCAGCTCTTATTGATTGTAGAGTTTGCGGGCAAAGAGCACTGACCTCGCTCACACTCCTTCTGCTTCCTCCCTCCCTGGCCTCTTCATCTATGCTCGCTCAATAATATATTATTAATATATATTTTTAGCAAAAACTGTATGTTACAAGGTTAAGGGCTTCTTAGTGATTTTTTTCCAGCTACTCTCTGCCTTTGGGGTGTTAGGGGAAGAACAAACTCCATACTGAGTGTCTGTACATAAATGGCTGTCCATGGCAGCACTTCACCCACCACCAGGAAGCATGTTGTCACTGTCCACATTATTCTGTCATGTTGAACAGTGAGAAAAGACTCTCTGAGCCAAAAGAGGTGGCAGCAGGGGCAAATGTGGGAAACCACATCATGGCTGTGAAGTGTGAACATAGGACATGTCTTTGGGTCCCTTCCAGGAAAGCAATTCTGAGCCCCAAAAGAGTAAAATCTGTGGGCCTATCAAATTCAAGCAGTGGTGTCCAAATCCTCGCTCTCTTTCAGATAACCTTCTCCAACATCTCCATGATCATCGGCCCCATGTGACAACCATAGAGGGTACCCAGCAACTGCTTACGTGTAGCATTCGCACAGAAACTATCTTGCATCACCTTTTGGGGTTTTTCTCCAGGTTGGTCTTATTTCCCTAATAAACCTGTAAGCCTTTTCTGCTCTTCCACTAGGAACCTGCCAAGTGCCAGGTTCCTATAAATAATCATCAGAAATCATCTCCACCTGTGCACCAGGTGAGGGCAAGAAGAGTCAGGGACGATGAAGTCAGCTGACGTCACAGCAACCGACTCCACATTGTTCCATCATGGCATAGGTTGTTGGGCACTTTACCTTCATACTACTTACAAGGAAAGAGGGCACGAGAGCGATCATACTTCCCAAACACAGAATTCAGGGAGGCCAGTGAATCCCCAAGTACATGGAGAGATCAGAAAGGAAAATGAATGTACATGATCCTCATCTGTTCCTTCTGACTGTATCACTCCACTCATACCTCCTACTATTGTGCTCATAAACTTGGTGCTTCCTTGAGTGCAGAACACATAAGGAAAAATAATAATAAAAATAGGAGTGGTATTGTGGCATAGCAGGTTAAGCCACTGCCTGCAGCACTAGCATCCCGTATGGGCACCAGGTAGAGTCCTGGCTGCTCCACTTCTGATTGAGCTCCCTGATAATGGCCTGGGAAAGCAGCAAAAGATGGCCAAAATGCTTGGGCCCCTGCACCCATTGGGGAGATCTGGAAGAAGTTCCTGGCTCCTGGCTACAGCCTGGCCTACCTCTGGCTGTTGCAGCCATTTGGGGAGTAAACTAGCAGACCTCTCTGTGTGTCTCTCCCTTCTCTCTGTAACTCTGCCTTTCAAATAAATAAATTATTTTCAAAAAAAATTTAAAAAATAAAATTGAATTTCTCTCATGCCATTTACACTCTCTATTCATGCCCACACTTGGGTTCCTGCTTCTACAAGGAAGAGTGTCAGTGTCAGTTCATGAAATCCAATATTCATAAAGAGCGGAAAAGATGGGACAGGATCCAGATCTCTTATTTGTGGGTGGTCTCACAGCCTGCTGAGATGGGGCAAAACACACCAGTGCTGCAGTGATGGACAGGATGGCATAAACCATCCAGGTGAGCAGGGCAGGTGTTGGGCTCCACCTGTTAGCTGTGTGGTCACTGGCAAGCTACTCAAGCTATGGGCTGGTTGCTAGCAGGCATCATCTGCTCCCTCAAAGAGTTTAATAGAAAAGGATGCACGAAAAGACTTTGTTTAAAGATGTGGGAAGGATAAAGGGAGTCAACAAGGAGTGCAAAGTAGCTAACAGCCACAGGACGTCATTAACACTCCTGGGCTTGAATGGGGCAGGTTCTTGGAAAATGGCAGGTGGAGCTGTGGGAAAGCAGCCACCAGGAGCAATGTGGCCATCGACCGGACCACAGGTGGCAGTGAAGCCCCAGCTTCTGTCTCCTGGTGCCTTCTGATCTCCTATCAAAGCCACGCCTGGGCTTCCGGATGAAGGGGTCCTTTAAGGTCAGCCTACCAGGGCAAAGAGCCAGCAGGCACCACAGCTCAGGGAATGGGTCTGGAGAACAAACCAATGAACAGCCCCATCTTTGTGCCTCATTTTCTCTCTTGTCACACAGGAATAATTACTATGCAACCCAGCTACCCCTCAGGGCCCTCTCAAGGGCTGGGTGATCGTAGCTGTGTGTGCACTTTGTGAGAGTTCCCAGCTCTCCACAGATGCTGCATGGGCAAGGCCGCCCCTCTGCTCTGTGGGGTCCCCCACCCACACCCACGCCCCAGCCAGGGGAGGCTCCCCCACCCCCAGCCAGAGCCAGAATAATGTGAACAGAGCAGCACAGGGCTCTGCAGGTGGCAGGGAGAGGGGCGAGCTGCACACGCAAGGAAATAATAGAGACTGGATTGTTTATGCTTGTGGGAAAGGGCGCATGAATATGGATAAAACCCTGTGCGCATTTTGCTAATTACCCAGCATCAGTGTTAAAGGAGAAAAGAGCCCACTGCAGATTTTCAAGCCAATTCCATCCCTTGGAGCCTGCCCCCACCTACACACACACTCACAAACCACTGCCGCTGCCGCCGCCGCCACCACCACTTTCTCTCCTCTTGTATAAATACAATGTTCCTCTCAATATGAACCACATGGACCCATCTGAGTTAAATACAAATCGACAGAAGATTCCGATCCTGAGCCACGCCAGAGAGTCACGGAAGAAAGTCCCATCCTGTGGTCCCAGTTGGCAGGAGCCTCTCTCCTACACCTTCCTGGCGAAGTTACAGCAACCTTACAACCTCACAGGCGAAGACAGGAGGTGACTCAAGTGGGGAGAGAAGGGAAGAGACAAAGAATCCCATTTCCACAGGGAGCCAACATTATGGAACAAGAGACAAAAACACAATTCCCAGTCCAAATTAAGACCTCTTTCCTTTCCCCGCCCACCAGAGATTGATTGACCGAGCACCGGCCAGATGTTTGAGTGATGTAGACCCTGCTCTAAGAAAAGGAAAAACGGTGAAAGGCCTTTATTCCCTGGAAGCTTCTGGACTCCTCTCAGACAGCCCCCAGGTAGACATCTGCTGACTCATCCTTGAGAATCAGCAGGTTGGGGAAGCTGGGGGAAGTGGTCAGGGAAAGGCTAATTCGTGATGGAAACTTGGAGGGAGGAGACAAAACCAGCTGGCTTTGGCCCTGATGTCCACAGGGAAGGCTGCCAGGGGATATCCCCCTTTAACTCAAGATCAATGGGAATCAGTGAGGGCTGCCCTGAGCTCCCTGCCTTAGGGAACAAACACACAGGCACTTGTTCTTTGCAAGGAAGCCAGCAGCTGAATGCACTAGGAAGACACTGTCCTGGAGGGCTGGACGCCCGGATCCTTGGACTGGCTCTGTCCCGTGTGACTGTGGGATCACGAGTAAGACATTCGCCCATTCTGGTTCTCAGACCCCTAGTTCTCGTCATCTGTAAACTTAAGAAGCTTAGCTTCAAGAACCCTCACAATTCTAAACTTCAACAACTCTATCCACAGCAATGCCAGTGCTAACAGCCAGTGAGCTCCTCCTCGGTGCCGTATCTTAGCTCACCATTTCACAACAACCTTATGAATTAAGTATTATTAATAAATAAGGAAGCCAAGACCCAGAGAAGGTATGTCATTTTTCTGAGTCGGCAAGTGCAGTGGTAAAGTAGGAATATGAGACCTATAATAGCTTGTTGATTATACAGTATTTCCATTAAAATTTGTTCCACCATTTGTTATTGTGATCAAATATATATAACATAAAATTTACTGTGTTAACCACTTTTTTTATTTGAAAGGTAGAGAGGCAGACAGACAGACAGAACTCCCAGCCATTGGTTCACCTTCAAATGCCTGAAATGGACCCCAAATGGGAGACAAAACCAGGAGCCAGGAACTCAGTCCAAGTCTGCCACATGGATGATAGGAACCCAGTTATTTGGTCTATCATCACTACCTCCAGGCTCTGTGTTAGCAGGACGCTGGGAGCAGGAACAAAGTTGGGATTCAAGCTCAGGTCCTCTGATACGGGATGCAGGTGTCCTTACCGGCAGCTGTCCCGCGGGGCCCAATGCCCATTCCAAGTGTTAGTCGTACTCAGGGGCATTCATTGCACTCACACTGTTGTACACACATCACCAAAATCCTATGTTGTAAAATTGTTGCTGTATGTCTTAAGAGTTTTATAGCTTTAGATCTCACATTTATGTAATGAATCCATTAGCTAGAGTTAATTTTATATGGTTTTAAGTAAGAGTCCAACTTTATTCTATTGACTGTGAATATCCAATTTTCTCATAACTTTGGTTGAAAAGCCTATCCTTTACCCTTTGAATGGACTTAACATCCTTGTCAAAAATCATTTGGCCATATATTCAAGCATTTATTTCTAGACTCTATTCTATTCCATTGGTCTATATGTATGTCTATGCCAGTACCACATTGTTTAGACCAGATTTCCGCTGTACGCTGAAACCAGCTTTGTTGTTTTTCAGGATTGTTTTGGCTATTTGGTGTACTTCATGATTCCATGTGAATAATGAGTTTTAGGATGAGCTTTTGTATTTCTGCAAAAAAAAAAAAAAGTCACTGGGATTTTGATAGGGACAATAACTTTTCATAGTATTGACATAATATTACATCTGTCAATCCATGAGCATGGGATGTTTTTCCACTTATTTATGTTTTTTTTCATTTTAAAAGCATGGGTTTTCTATCAATATACAGTTCTATGTAGAATCAAGACTCTATAGACTAATGTTTCCCCCACTACAATAAACAGCTTCTAGTCCATTTCCTGGAGGAATTCATTCATCTCCATCCCAGTCTCAGGAAAAGCAGAAAGGTCACTTAAACATGAACCCAAATTTCCAAACAAGTTCCAGTAGGTATTTCATCTTCAGTGAGCTGATATGGGCAAAACAGAAATTCTGGATAAAACCTGGTCTCCAGCTCTGGCATACACAGTCTAGAGTGGATCCTCAGTATATATTACACACTGCAGATCTCCATAAAGTCTTAGCACAGCGCCTCATATACAGTTAGTACTGGATATGAGAGTAGCTCAAAAAGTTTATGGGAAAAGGGAGGGTAGGTATTTGGCATTGCAGTTAAAATGCCACTTGGGACTCCTACCTCCTGTATCCAGATGCCTGGTTCAAATCCCAGCTCCACTTCCAATCCAGGTTGCTGCTAACATGTACCCAGGAAGGTAGCAGATGATGGACAGCTCAATTACTTGTGACTCTGCCATCCACATGGGATACCTGGATTGAGTTATACACTCTTGGCTTCAGCATGGTCCAAACCTGGCTTCAGACATTTGGGGAATAAACAGGCAAATGGAAGATCTCTCTCTGTCTCTTCCTCTTACCACTCCCCTCCCTTCAAATAAAATGAAAATAAATTTTAAAACATTTTTTAAAGACTGTGGAAAACTGCAGTTAAAATATAAGTGTATGGGGTTGGCCCTGTGAAGTAGTAGGTAAAGCAATGCCAGCATCCCATAAGGGCACCAGTTTCAGTTCCTGCTGCTCCACTTCCAATCCAGCTCCCTGCTAGAACACCTGGGAGAGCAGTACAAGATGGCCCAAGTGCTTGGGCCCCTGCACCCACATGGGAGACCTAGAAGCTCCTGGCTCCTGGTTTTGGCCTGGCCCAGCCCCAGCCATTGCAGCCATTTAGGAGTGAACCAACAGAGGGAAGATCTCTTTCTATCTCTCCCTCTCTCTGTCTCAAACTCTGCCTTTCAAATAAATAAATAAATCTTTAAATATATATATATATACACATAAGTTTCTTTTGGTGCAAAAAATCTGAAACTCATACATAGCTTTTCCATAATGAACATTTCCATGAACTTTCTGAAGACTCCTCATATACACAGACCTTAAAAATTGTTGGACCAAAATTAATTAATCTTTTTATTTCATTTCTCACTATCATTTTTAAGTACCTTTGTAGAATCCTGGCACAGAGATGAGTAAACATGGCAAAGGTTATCAGCTGGGATAGATGAAAAAGTTACAGAATAGCATCAAAAAGCAAAATTAAATACAAATGTACAAAGACAAGACATCATGGACACTGGTAGATTCCGCCCATACAAGCACTCCTCTACCACTCTAGCACCCTCCCTACCCAGACCCATCTAAGCTCACACTGCCTCCATGTGCCAAAGAAGAAACTCACCTTCTAAAAGCCAAGCCTCTCTGGACCCAACCCTGCTGCCAAACTTCTGCCTTGGACTTCCCATCTAACTTTTCAGCAGGGGAGGCTGGAGCTGATTGGATTATAGGAATACAAATGGATTAATTTGGGGTGGATTAGATACATCACAAAACATAAGTTTGACTTACATTAACATAAAAATGTCATAAAAATGTAGATGCTGAGGCAGAGCTTATTTGTGATGCTGCTAATGCATTGTTACTCCAGCAAAAGATGCACACAATATTTACGCTGTATCTGACCGCATAAAACATGTCGTATACATATGCAATTTTTCATTATGTAGAGGGAAAAGAGCCAGAGGGCCCTTCAGAATTCCAATTCTTGAGCTTCTGGTTTTCTCTCCCTTTTCTAATTTTTTTTCTTTATTTTCAAGAAACAAATACAGTTTTAAACCATCATTACTGTATTTTGAACAGTTAATATTTCATATAGTGACATCGCTACTCAGTGGTAACAGGTTTAGCTGATTACTATTTGTTTATAGAGCTGGAGAAACCTGCAATCACAGGAAACACAGAAGGATTGCAATTAGATCTATTGGCTGAGAGCTGCACCTCGCTGACCCACGGTTAAGTGGTTAGCGCTATCAGAAAGAAAATGCCTACTGGCAGCTGGCACATCTGCACATAATAATATGGGCAAAACTGACACGGCCACTAAAGGCTGCTGCTCTCCTCTTTACCCAGAAGCTGAAAACAGATCATGCTTTTTTAATAGTGCATCAACACATTTCTCCTGAATTAGCATAATCATGTGAGTTATGGGAGGTAATGGGTGTCTTGGCTAAGCTGCGGCGAATTCTTCAAAGTATTCAAGTAAATAACGGTCCCCCCACAAACTGGAAGCTATACACAGCTCATAGTTTATTCAAAAGAGAATGGAGAAGGGTAAAGCAATACAACAGAGTTAACCTGTTTTTTGTTTGTTTGTTTGTTTTTTAAAGATTTTATTTATTTATTGAGAGGCAGAGTTACACACAGGTAGAGGGAGAGACAGAGGGAAAGGTCTTCCATCCACTGATTTATGCAGCCAGAGCTGGGCCAATCTGAAGCCAAGAGTTTCTACCTGGTCTCCTACGTGGGTTCAGGGGTCCAAGCACCCAGGTCATCTTCTGCTTTCCCAGGCCATAAGCAGAGAGCTGGATCGGAAAAGGGGCAGCTGGGACATGGCGCCCATACAGGATGCTGTCGCTGCAGTCAGAGGCTTAGCCCACTATGCCATAGCACCATCCTAAGTGTTTTAACAAAACAATGTCCAGTATGTGACCACTGTAGACACACGCCACCACCAGAGGCCGAGGAGTTGGTGGAATGGTTAACATAAATGCACAAGCACGATCCTATCAGTGCTTGATGGTGATAATGATGATGGAGATAAAAGGCTTTAAATAAAACTACACCGGGGCCGGCACTGCGGCATAGCCAGTAAAGCTACTGCCTGCAGCGCTGGCATCCCACATGGGCACCGGTTTGTGTCCCAGCTGCTCCACTGCTGATCCAGCTCTCTGCTATGGCCTGGGAAAGCAGTGGAAGATGGCCCAAGTCCTTGGGCCCCTGCACCCACGTGGGAGACCCAGAAGCAGCTCCTGGCTTCAGATCAGCGCAGCTCCAGTCGTTGCTACCATCTAGGGAGTGAACCAGCAGATGGAAGACCTCTCTCTCTCTCCCTCTCTATCTATCTCTCTCTCTCTGCCTCTGTCTCTTTGTAACTCTGCCTTTCAAATAAATAAATAAATCTTTAAAAAAAAAAAAAAAAGCATACCATGTGCCCGGTACTACATAAAGGTTTTACAGAACCTGTCTTCTGGCCAATGCTTCCATAGCTAGCATCCAAGCTTCTTTCACCCGAACAATCAGTCCCTAGACCCCCAAAACAAGTAGGGTTGGGCAACCCAACTGAAGATTGTCACTCAGGTAGGGAAAGATGACCTTCAGATAGCACACTCTAGAACACGAAAGAGGGTCTAAGGTCCCAAAGGCCTTACTCCCCACAGGAGGAACACAAAAGCCATGAGCAGCCACTGGCAAGTTGTCAAACCAACAACAGCCTTCTAAGTCTGGCTCACTTGCAGCCCAAGCCTGTTACTGTCCTGGGGTTCAACTGTAATCCCTGGAGTGCTGATTCTAGTCCTGCATTCTCCACTGACTGGACCTGATGGGCCAAAGCGTCATATCTGCTCACTCTGAGAGATTCATTTTGTTGCTCAGTATCATCTGATATGCTGCAATGGGCTTGCATGCTGACAAAACAGGTTTTGAGAATTATTTCTGATCATTCTGTTTATACTCTCCAGTTTCTGGGCCAACAATTAACAATGAAAGAAATACACACTTGGCACCAGGGAAAATGAATACCAACTTTCTGAGATTCCTACAAGTACATTAGTTAACATTACCAGCATGATAGGAATCTCAGCTTGTTCAAAGGTAGAAATATCCCACAACAAGAGATTGAGATTACAAGAAAGATAGTCGGCCAGCGCCGTGGCTCAATAGGCTAATCCTCCACCTTGCGGCGCCGGCACACCGGGTTCTAGTCCCGGTTGGGGCGCCGGATTCTGTCCCGGTTGCCCCTCTTCCAGGCCAGCTCTCTGCTGTGGCCAGGGAGTGCAGTGGAGGATGGCCCAGGTGCTTGGGCCCTGCACCCCATGGGAGACCAGGAAAAGCACCTGGCTCCTGGCTCCTGCCATCGGATCAGCGCGGTGCGCCAGCCGCGGCAGCCATTGGAGGGTAAACCAACGGCAAAGGAAGACCTTTCTCTCTGTCTCTCTCTCTCACTGTCCACTCTGCCTGTCAAAATAAATAAATAAATAAATAAATAAATAAAAATAAATAAAAAAAAAAAGAAAGATAGTCAACTTGCTCAAGTTCTTCATGCTGGAACACACTGGTACACAGTCCTCTCAGGGGAGCCCAATAGCAACCCAGCAACACTTTTGCAAGAACATTAGTCAGTAGAGGCTGAGCTAGGACTAGAAGCCCAGTGTATCACATATGCAAGTATGTGCTCTTGACATTGTGCTAGATGCTATAGATAATAAAAATGACATGGTGTCACTGCCTTCGATTTGTCTACAGTTCTAGACATAAATCAGTAAATGAGACAAAGTTTGAAAACAACTTCATTTTCAGACCTTTTCAAGTCCACAAACTGAGTCATAAAGCCAGTCTTAAAAAATTGCAAAGAATTTCAAAGACCATAGCCTCTAATCACAATGTGATTCAATTAAGCTTTAAGAACAAAACAAAAAGGAAAACTCTCACCTACTCTAACATATATTTGGTTGAAGGTCTGGAATTCAAAGAAAAATATGAGGTAGAGGTAATATATAATAATAATAATAATAGAACTTATCAACATTAACAAACTCAAAAGGCAGAACATATCCCAAGATCAAACATATAAATAAATGCACACCTAGATACACAACTGTGAAAATATTATGTACCAAAGACAAGAAGTAGATCTTAAAAGCAGCCAGAAGAAAAGATAACAGCTGAATGTCTAGCTGTAGCAATGGCATCCTGGATCACTGGGATGTCTCTCAGAGATAAATGCCATGTCAATCTAGAGTTGCATGGCCAGTGAAATATATCTAATGTCAGAGAAGAATAAAAACATTTTCAAACACATGCAATCCAAAAATTGCTACCAAGAAATGTTTGCTAAAGGAGATCTACAGTATCTATTTTCAACAGAAGAAACAATCATCTTAGACCAATGGTCTAGATGCAAGAAGGTTATGTTTGTGATGGCCTTGTGATATGTCCATTTGGCTCAGATAATCTGTATCTTAACAATTCTGCAGCAATTCCCTTTCCGGTATGTTCTCAGGGTGGGCCACAAGGAAAATCTGGGAGGTTTTGGAGGACAGTCCAGTTACAATGTAATCCACACAAGCTGCAGCTGACCTGCTGACTCATTTCATTGGCTGAAGCAGCTGATGACCTCCAACTCTTCGATCTTCTCTTGGATCTTTCTTTGGCTCCTTTCTGAGAATTAGGGGAAAAGGCATTCATTTCCGGCAGACCAATCAGAATAAGGCAGCTCAATTAGGAAAGAAGTAGCTTAAGTAATGTTCAAAGACAAATAAAGAATTGAGAAGAAATATTTAAAGAACATTAAACATCACACATTTGTCTCTGTGTGTATAAATTAAGAAAAATATTTTTAAATAAATGCATTTAAAGAACTTCTAAAAATTAATGAAAAAGGAAAAATCATATAGAAAATGAGTGAAATACATGAAAATTTCCCCAACATTTATAAAAATAGAGCTCAAATATATGAAAAGTTGTTCAATTTCACTCCAAGTAAGAAAAATATAGGTTAAAACACAAGATACCATTTCTCACTCTCACTCATCAAGTTGACAAAAAAAAAAAAAAAATCAAAAGCTTCACTCTATGGCAAGGCTACAAGGAGTCATTCTGATATTATTGCTAGTGAAAATTTGAAGCTGTATAGTCCTTATAAAAGGGAATTTGACAATATCTGACAAAATTACATATGCATTTTACCCTTCAACTCCAAAACCACAGAATACCATTTCTAGGATTTTTGGCACATACTTGCAGTAAAAAACTGGGAAAACAAAAAACAAGTAAACCAAAAAGGAAAATGTTTATGAACAAATAGAGAGCAATTTTCAGCAAATACCTTTCAAAGGACAAAAGATAACGCAAAGAGCAAAGGATGAAAGACCATGTTCTGCATACTACCTTTTATGTAAAAAGGACGAAGAATACAGCATACAGAAATCTGGTTTTTCTCTTTTTTTTCTAGAAGAAGCAGAGGGAATATAAACCAGAAAACAATGAAATTGTTAACCCACAGGGGAGTGAGTTAGGGTGACAGGGATAAGAGAAAATGAAACTTCCCCTCATATTCCTTTTACATAATTTTGGACACATGTTAACATTCTATCTATCCAAAATATAAAATTAAATAATTAAGTTAACAAGAATTGGTAAAATCTTAAAACTTAGTAAAAGCAGAAATTGAAATGAATTGAATTGTATCACAAAGGAATAATAGAAATATAGTGAAGGATATTGTGCAAATAACTGGGGGAAGTAGACTTTGAACACAGTACTGGGATTGTGCACCTTAATTCTTAGGAAAGACAAAACTGTAAACAAATCTTGGACTCCTCTTAACAGGTTTGTTTTTACAGTGGTATAGGTGTAGAAATTTTGAAATGACTTCATGCATATTGTATGATAGAACAAATAAGTAAACATGCTAATGTTTTGGGGTTCTGGGGTTCTGAACAAAGAAGAAAGAGATACAATTACTGAATAAAAAGAGGCAAATAATGAGTTCTGTGGAAAAACAGAAATTAGAGGCATAGATGGAAACTTACTTAATCTCCTAGCTTCATCTGTTGTAAAAACTAGAAGTAATGGCATGCTGATAGCAATGAACACACCTAGCAGGCACATCGTGGTTTCTAAATATCATTCTCCTCTGAAAGGAAACAGGGCACTCTCTGGAAAAATTCGTGATTCTATGAAAATACAAGATGAGCCTGGAATATCCCCTTACTCCAGAAATTTTTTAAAAAGTGCTACATAAAATGATGAAGGCATATAAAAAATCCATAGGGGCAGCTTAAAGTATATCTCCTCTGGTCAACGCTGACCACTTCTCATCAAAATTATTTAAAAATTATAACCCACTGTCAAAAGCAGGCATACATGAGCCCATACCAATTATAACTGAATGAACAAATAAATGAGGGGAAAATGGAGGGCTCTTCTTTACAACAGAATGCTAACTGGTAAATTTGAAAAAGTAATAGAGTTGGGGAAATCATTTAAACCATCAATGAATAAGAATTATCAATGGGTGTTGCATCTTGGGATCAAAAATTGTTGAACAACAAAGTAAATAATAAGATATGGTCTTAAATTATGCCCTCACAGATTGTTCATTAGTTATAAGGGTGAAAATGTTATCTATACAGTAGAGAAACCAGACTATGCTTTGGTCAGGTTATCAAAATATCAATAATAAGAATCAAACACACATAAATGTGTCTCTGGATGTGTTACTCTGAGAATCACAAAGCATCACCAATGCAGAATTCTGCCCTAGAATGCATAACCTGAATGCAATCAGCAGGATATATCAGATAAACTCCTAACGAGGAGTGTTCCATAAAATAACTGATCTATATTATTCAAAAAAATCAAGGTAATTAAAGCCAAAAAAGTTAAAGTATTATTCCCATTTAAAATATAAAAAAGCATGTCTTTTATATAATATTGATTTATGGATACATGCTAACACACATATTAAACAAAGTTGAATCAATAAGGATGGACACATTTAAAAAAGAAATTAGATTCTATATCCAAGGAAAAATAACCCTATACAGGACATTATCGGGAAAATTGTGACAAAATTTGAATATGGGTTATCAATTAAATAAAAGGAGTTATATCTCTGTTAAATTTCCTATTTGATAACTGGGTCTAGTTGCATTAGAGAATATCCCTGTTCTTAGGAAATTCATACTGCAGTACTAAGGCACAAAGCAAAGGATACATGTAAAGGGTTCAGAAAATAATACAGCAGACAGATTAAAAAAAGTGTGTCAAAATATTAAAAATGGGTGAATCCAGATAAAAGGTGTACAAGTGTTCTCTGAATCATTCTTCCAACTTTTCTCCAAGTTTAAAATTAACTCAAAGTAAGATTAAAAAAAAAATCATGAAAGTGAGGAAAAAAGAAAAGAAAATGGTGCCCTCTATAGCCCCATGCCAGAGTTAGCACAGCTGAATTTCAGCACCACATCCCCTTTCAGCCGGAGCTCCTGCCCAACTGCACAACCACACACAGCAGCGTTGGTGGGAGACAGCTCCCTCCTTACAACAAACCTCTTATTTGAGCCTCTCTGAGCATTTCTGTCCTTTGCAATCAAATGATCCCTGACTACTTAATCCTCAACCTACCAGAGAGAAGTGGCAACATCATAGCATCAGTTTCCTGCAAGGCCTTGATCTCATGGTTGTACATTTTTCCCCCCTCTGGGAACTCTCAGTGGTTGCAACCATGTCTTGCTCATCTTTGTATCCCAAGTGACTGACACAGAGAAGATGCTTAGTAGTGCTCTCAGTGTGGAAAGAGGCTGGAATGTGTTGAATGTGAGAATTTATATCACCATCAGTGTTAATCAGTCAACAGCAAGCACCCTGCTGCAGCCTTCTCATGCCAGCACTCTCTCCAAACTTATTTTATCCCAGGAAAATGCTTGAGGGACAAGTACAAAGCATCTGAAATATAGGTGGGTGTTAGCAGCAAATGGGAGGACTATCTCCACCTGATGCCTAAGACACTACCTTGGTAAATTTTGCTACATATTAGACTAAGCTTGAAGGTGGATGGAGATGGAGAGGAGTTTTGTGCCCCAGTACAGCTATTAACTCTAAACTTGAGTAGCAAGCACACCAACAGAAAGGTTTAAACTATCTGGGAATTGGAGAAGACCAGTAAGTTAGCATCTTTGAAGACTCCTCCACCCAAAGAATTGCTACCCCGATAATTACAAAGAAGGACCCCAGTTATCATGGGCAACCAGAAATTCCTGAGCTCCAGCTCTAAGCATTAAGAATGTGTGAGTGTTTCAGTCTGAGCAATCCAGGGAAGAGCTGAGATCAGAAGCAACCATATCTAGAACAGCTCTCCTGTCCCCTTAGAAGGCTGACTACACAGTGGAAGTAGAGAAAACCAACACTAGACCATAGAAGCAAGCTTCCCCACCCAACCAAAGTCTTCACTTGGGTTCCTTCCCAGGTTCCTAGTCTTAGGCTATGCAAGAGTTAATGAAAACACTGAGAAGTTAGAGAGAAAAAATGATTCTTGGGGAAGAGACTGGAATGGCAGGATCTGAAATGAGATGGGTCTCCATTATCTCAATAAAGATATGCTCCTACTAAATTTACTGGACTAAAGTCATCTGACTCTACGATGACCAACTAGGCCAAGAGACCTACAAGTCTAGAGTCAAAATTTTCTTGGTTGAAGCCAAAGTAGTCTCTTTCCTTCACTATTTTTTTAAAGGGAAAGGTTTATTGTTCGGTGGGAGAAGCCTGACTGGTCAGGGCAAGAGGGTGAGAGTCTATCACTATTTTTTAAGCTTCATTTATCTATTTCAAAGGCAGAGTTAGAGAGAGAGAGAGAGAGACCAAAAAAAAATCTTCCATCTGTTTGATCATACCACAAATGGCCACAGTTGCCAGGGCTGGGTCAGGCTGAATCTGGGAGCTTCATCCCGTGTAGGTGCAGGGCCCAAGCACTTCAGTCATCTTCCACTGCTTTCCCAGGCTGATTAGCAGGGAGCTGGATCAGAAGTGGAGCAGCCTAGACTCGAAATGTCACTCATATGTGATGCTGGCATTGCAGGTTGTGGTTTATCCCACAGAGCCACAACGCTGGCCCCTCTATCACCATTTTAATCATTTTGAGGTTACAGAGGCATTACTATTTACATAAGCACAAAAGGGAGCATCATAAGACAGCTTTGTGATCTGTTTTATAAGAATAGGATGTTTTCCAAAGCCTAGAACCCAGGAAGCAAACCCAAATGAGAAGGACATGGAAGTGGTCTTTCTTGAAAAGTTGAGCTATTGAGGGAGCTCTATGGACACACCTCGTCCCTGCTGGGATCGTTTTAGGGGAAATTCTTAATTGGATGGAGGAAAAAGATCTGTCCATGGAGTCTTTAATAGAGCTAAAACCTCCTTGGAATACCTCTGCCACCAACTCTGGCTTGTCACTTGAGGGGGAGGAAAGCCTCAACAGAGAAAGGCAATGAATAGACCCTAACAGTGATTTTGATGAAAAACTAATTAGGAATATAACAAGGAGATTATTAATTCCTGCCAGAATCAAAATGACAGACCTTATCATGTTGGAAACAGGAACACTAGGCAAGAACAACTCTCAGAGCACTCTTTGAAAACCCCTACTTGGAAGGGAAGGGTGATAAAGGAGAGGACTCGGAAGGGGATGGGAGCCGTGGGCAAACAGCAAAGTTGGAGGCTAAAGAGGCTACTTGGAGACTCTGAAGTGATCCCAAGAGTGGAAGGTCACTACTGCTCCCAGAGAGTTGGCATGGGTGACAGAGTATAGAACCAGGGCACAAGCTAAGGCTGTGCTGGCTCAGGATGGCGTCGTGAGAGGAACTGAAACCTTGCAGGGGGCTTGTGAGTAGAGGAACCCTGAAAAGGAAAGGAGTGGAGCTCCCACATGCGCCGTAACAAAAGTGTGCATTTAGTACTGTCTTTCCTGGAATTCAATGGAACAGGTTTTTAGATTTTTTTTTCCTTTTTAACTATAAGGAAACTGTGTGATCATATGAAAAATGAGACTTGTAGTCAACTTTTTACACTTTATTGCTAAGAGGATAAGAACCTGGACTGATCTGATGTACTGCTTAGCCCATGGACATGAACAAGAGAACCCCCATTTTTCAGAAGAAGAGGGTAGCTTCTCAGGCAAGATTTGGTGGCTCTACATTAGCCACAGAAGCCCAGGCTGTCTCAAAGAAGGGCTGGGTACTGAAGAATCCTACAGTGCTGTCAGCTTCAGACCTGTCCTAGGCCTGCAGCCGCTTCGCTCCTCTGTCCCCATGCGCCTTGTACAATTTCTTTTTTAAGATCATTTGTAGTCCCCTCTCTTGCCTTGTCCCTCCACATCAAGAGTGGACGATGTTATAATTTTATGTCACTAAAATTTTTGGTCGTAAATGCTGGCTTGATGACAACCCAGAAATACTCCATATACTAAACACAAAAACTCTCTATGAAAATTGCTTGGTTTATTTTTGTTTATGTTATTGAGATCTTGCAAATGACACAGCTGAATGTTTATCCTACCATAAGGAAATGCATTTTGTTATTTGTATTTTGGGTTTTGGTTTTTTTTTTTTTTCTAGTTTTGCTTTAAAAGATAAGGGCATTAAAGAGGGAACTTAAACATACACATAAGCATACCACACACACCCATACTTTCTATATTGAAGGAAAGATTTTGTATAGCTTTTCACCTTTTCAAATTGTATCTTCTTCTCTTCCATTAAGATCAAAATACCTCAAAATTTGCAACATTAATACACAAATTGAGACATACTAGACCTCCACCATTTTTTTCTATGTAGTTACCCAGAGCTCCCACGATAACAAAAATCTTCAAAATGTCAAGCCCCTTATAAAAAATGGGGTAGTGTTTGCATAGAACCTATACACATCTTCCTGTATACTTCAGATCATCTCTAAATTAATTATAATTCCTGATAAATGCAAATGCTATATAGTGTTTATACTGTATTATTTAGGAAATGATAAGGAAAAAACTCTGCACATGTTCAGTACAATTTTTTTTTCAAATGCTTTTCAATTGAGGTTGGTTGAATGCCTGATATGAGACCTGCAGATACAGAGTGCGATCACACTGCCCCAGAGCTCTTGTTTGACAGGCTCTAGGAGGCCTGCTGGCCTTCACTGCCCCTTGTGAAGGAGGTCTCGTGGCTTTGTGGGGCAGCCTCTTCTGGAACAGAATGAATGGAGACCAAAAGGCCCAGTGAAAAACAAAACAGACCACATGAGAAGGGCAGCAACTTGTTAATACCATTAAGATATATAAGGCTCTGGAAAAGTCAGTGGCAATCAGCTGTGTAACCAGAGTTCATGGAGACTGCTGTGAAATGGCAATTAAGCCTAGATGAATACAGAAAGCAAATAATAGAGAAATAGGGGAAGAGACATAAGCATGGAAGAGCCTTCATTCTGCAGTTAGATACAATAAATGAGAGTTTTGGGAATAGGACTGGAACTTGAATTAGAGACTTCTTGCCCACTACTGGAAGGCATGCCCGCCCCAGACCGCAGCTGGACTCTTGTTGGGGACTAACCTCATCCTCTCCATGATGGGGAAGAGGAATGAGTATGAGCATCATAGTTTGTCCTCTCTGCTTCACAGCCCTGCTGAGAGTCTAGGCTGTGTTTTCCTAAAAGATGTCCGTTAGGCCCCAGCCCTCCACACCTCACAACTCCAAATGCTACACAGAGGTGGCTGCTGGGCTTCCGCAAGTTTACAAAGCCCATGGGGAAAACCCCAGCAGGATGTTTCTTCCTGGAAGTATCATGGAAACTCCTCATAGAGCTCCCTGTGGAATATTGTCTGAGGAATAAAAATGTGCTAGATCAGGAAAACAAAAATACTTAGAGAAAAAAATTCTGACTGACTATAGATCCCAAAGAAAAACCATCGGAAACCACAGCCCCACACACCGCACGGGCAATTTCTGTCGCGGTGACTGCTGAGACTGCGCATGTGCCATTCTGGTAATGTAAGTGCAGGCAGACCGTAACTACTGAGCAGCAGCGTGTACAGTACACAGAGCATGGACTCTGGACGGAACTGGGTTCAGATCCTAGCTCCTCCTCTCCCTGGTGACTGTGAGCGTTTGCTCGCTCCACTTTCTAACTCTGTAGAGAGATAATCAGTACCCAAATCACAAGGTTGGAAGGATTATACGAAACAAGGGATGCAGTAGACACACAGTAAGCTTCTTCGCCTGGCATTAGGTGAAGAGCGCTGGTCTCCAGAGGATCCCAAGCTTCCAGAGATGAAAACTGGAGTCAGCATGGGCTGATTAAGAAAAGGCATCAGCCGGCGCCGCGGCTCACTAGGCTAATCCTCCGCCTTGCGGCGCCGGCACACCGGGTTCTAGTCCTGGTCAGGGCGCCGGATTCTGTCCCGGTTGCCCCTCTTCCAGGCCAGCTCCCTGCTGTGGCCCGGGAGTGCAGTGGAGGATGGCCCAAGTGCTTGGGCCCTGCACCCACATGGGAGACCAGGAGAAGCACCTGGTTCCTGCCATAGGATCAGCGCGGTGCGCCCGCCGCGGCGGCCATTGGAGGGTGAACCAACGGCAAAGGAAGACCTTTCTCTCTGTCTCTCTCTCTCACTGTCCACTCTGCCTGTCAAAAAAAAAAAAAAAAAAAGCATCAGTTATCACTTCATGAAGGGCTATCATCATCCAGTGTCTAAGAGGCTCAGGAAGTCACAGATGAAGCACAGTCACGATCTGAACACAGGACTGACAGTCTCCAAAGTCGTCTAACCTCCGCTTAATTACCTGTCCTGAGCCACAGAGCTGGTTTGGAGCAAGAGCTCTGCAGGGACTATGTATAGTGAGCAGGACTTTCCTTTGCTGGGCCTCAAC
Organism: Oryctolagus cuniculus; assembly: GCF_051225735.1. Classification (NCBI taxonomy): domain Eukaryota; kingdom Metazoa; phylum Chordata; class Mammalia; order Lagomorpha; family Leporidae; genus Oryctolagus; species Oryctolagus cuniculus. The sequence continues at coordinate 147,699,650 of NC_142868.1, read as the reverse complement.
TTTTTCACATCAAAATTGCTTAGCTCAAGCCTCGAAGTCCTCCAAGGATCTAACAGCTCTAAAATCCAATGATTCTCCAGTCAACACAAGAACCACAAAAATAAAATGTACTCAATATCTACGAAGCTAGGTTCAGGATTTCATTGCTGAGCTCTTGTCCCTAGGCTCTTCCTCCTTGCTCACCTTCCCTCCCTCCCCGAAAACAGGTCACTTCTAAAGATTTAGATACTGCAGAACAATTCCAATTAGTGGAATATATGTGGCATAATATACTTCCCCATGAAAAACTGTAGCCAACCAGCTTAGAAGAGCTTCAAAAGTCAAGTGACTTCTTATTTCTCTTCCCACAGCTAATCAACCAGGGCTCCAGGGACAGTTACTTGTTGATCTTTGAGTGCAGGGTGGTGTCCTATCTGACCCTTTCAATTCAGACATCTACCAAAAGACCTGAGAAGTTATTGTATTTCTAGGACTTTTCTTTGTTTTTTTTTTTTTTTAAAAAAAAAGCACAAGAAGATATTCAGAGGAATAAAAGAGAAGCATCGACATTTCCATCGGTAATCTGGTCCGTGTGTTCCCTGCTACTGAGCATTTTCAGAAGGCCTGACTGTCTGGGTTAATTGTTTAATGCTTTTAGTTAGAATTAAACTTTGCACCTGCTCTGACAGTGATAAATTAAATGTGCTCCTTTTCCAATACTGTTGCCCTCTTTAAGTAGAGACCAAGAAGTGTATCTCCCTTCTTCCCCTGCGTTTGAGGAATCTCTGCTACACTGGAGTGTAAACCAGCATAATTTGTCACCAGAGCTAGCGCCAATTAAATTGATTGCGTTGGACTGAACTCTGGGACCCCTAATGCAAGCACTAAGGGAAAAATGGGCTCTTTTCTGCCCATTCCCCCATGTGGCACTTAGGCATAGCTCAACAGTGGAAGGCTTTCAAGGTTCAAAAGGGTTTTATTTTCAAAAGAAATGGGCATTGATCAGCTGCATTTAAAGGCAAAGATAATTCCAGAGCTTGAAGGCTGGATTTGTGTTTAAGGTCTAAATCTCTTTCTTTAACCTTGGGGGGCCAGTATAACATAAAAGCAACAAAGAGATTAAGATTACAAAGGGTTTGCAAGTGTAAATGATGTGGTGGTATTCTCCAAACATAACACAGTCCCCCGTTCACAAGCCCAGGCACAGGCCAGCATTTGATCTGTTGGTTTTACACCTGTAAAAACAACTTGTGTTTATTTGTCACTCAGCAAACCCTTTCGGGCAAGAGGGGAGTAAAAAGGAAAGTGGAGGAGGAGTGAACTGGCTCATAACACAGAGTTCAAACATGCCTTCCCCGAACAGACTGAAAAGTAAACACACTAAAGGTTGTCTTGGCACACACAATCAGCTACTCCTCACTCTTTCTAGTCAGTGCTGTATACGTGGAGTGGGAACCCTGCTCCAGTCCTCTGTTTCTTCCCTCATCGCCCCAGCCTCTGTTGCTTGGATTTGATATGCCACATCCTCCCAAGAGATGTTGTAAATAAGCTCTAAACTAACACCAGCCTTCTTGTTCCTTTCCTTATGGCCTACCACCTATGTGTTTCTCCATCTTGCCTTTGGACTCAAGTGTTCCAAGCAGCAGAACTACAGAATGGCACCTTTGGGACAATCCCACAATTAGCGACTCAGACTTCAAATGACTTAGTTCCATCACCACAGATGGTGAAACCAAAGCTAAGTGTACCTGTTCCCTCAAGTTCAGATCTCACTCTTCATCTATTCTTTCGTAAGGGAGATCTCCCTCGGCAACACAGAACTTCATGCTATACCTCTGTCCTCTAGCTCTGCCTTCTCAGGCACATCAAGCCAGGTGGCAGCAATGGATCCTCCTACTGCAGAGAAAAGGGAAAGGAATGGGGGACCACAGAGGCTTTCAAGGCCAGACCAAGCACCTGCAGAGCAGGTCCATAATCTGGCATGAACCCAGGTGACCACAAGTTGAGTGCTTCTTTAAGCTCAGACTGTTTAAAAACAAACAAGCAAAGAATCCATCATTTACTTAGGAGAGAAGCTGTGCAGCCATTAAAACAGTGTAGACAGGGAGGACTCAGATGACAGTTCCTTGTTCCCCCAGCTTCTTGAGCAATTCAGCTCTGGCCCCAGACTTGCATATACCACCCAGAAAACAAAAGTCTTGTAATGGAGAGGCATCTGGTAATCACTAAGCATAATCTTTGGAACCCTTCCTAAGAGTTTGATCACATTTCTTATAACCCTGTATCTTAATCTGAGTTTTGAAAAAAAGGCTTCAATCTTGTTACATTTCCAAGGATGTTTTACTATACCAATGCTACATGAGAGTCCTATATCAGTTTTCTACACTGTGTAACAAAGTAAAACAAACATGGTGGTGTTACACATTTATTATCTCATAGTTTCTGGGCACAGCTTAGCTGAGTCCTCACTCAGGATATCATCAAACCAGAATCCAAGTGTCCACAGGCTGCAATCTTACCCAAAGCTCAAGTTCCTCTTCCAAACTCACCAGTTACTGGCAGAATTCAACTACCTTGACTCCCGTTTTCTGTGTGGCTGTTGGACAGGGACTACCCTCAACCATTAGAAGCCACCTTCATATTCTTGCCCTGTGGTCTCACCAGAGGCAGCTAACGGCATCATTTTTTGCTCCTTGGAGATCAACCAGAGAATCTCTCTGGCTTGTATTAAGGATTGGTCCATTTCAGTCACATTCACTCCAGGTAATCTCCCTTTTGGTTAGCACAAATTCAGTTGATTAAGGACCTTAACTGCATATGCCAAACCTCTTCTCTTTGCCATACAATAGCCCACTCAAAAGACTGACCTACTTTCCTAGTCACAGGTCCTGCCTACACTCAAGCAGAGAGGATTATATATTGTGCCAGGGGTAAGAAATCTTGGGGTTATCTTTTTTCAAGATTTATTTATTTATTTGAAAGAGTTATGAGAGGCCGAGGTGGAGAGAGAGAGAGAGAGAGAGAAGAGAGAGAGAGATCTTCCATCTGCTGGTTCACACCACAGGTGGCTGCAACAGCTGGAGCTGCACCAATCTGAAGCCAAAGCCAGGAGCTTCTTCCAGGTCTCCCACGTGGATACAGGGGCCCAAACACTTGGGCCATCTTCTACTGCTTTCCCAGGCCACAGCAAAGAGCTGGATTGAACCAGAGCCCGTATGGGATGCTGGCACTGCAAGCAGCAGCTTTACCGGCTACACCACAGCACAGGCCCTGGGCTATCTTAAAATTGTGCCTGCCACACGCACCTGTGGAAAGAGACAGATACCCCAGGGTAGCTGTTGACTGAGCTGTTTTTCAGAAATGCGACGTACCTAGTGCTTTTCCCCTAGAAATTCTTCTCTGATAAATTCATTAACAAATACAATGGTTTTTTGTGATCCCATAAAAGGTTTTACAAAGGAAACATTTGCACTGCAGAGTTTTGCAAATGATGGGCAGTTTTAAGGGATTAAATTAATAGGTCTGGTGACTCTGCCAAAAAGGGCATTCCATGGACCTTGCTTCTTGGGGAACATACAAAATGTTGCTTTATTTCTACCTGAAAGAAAGGAGAAAACTCAAACTTTTTGGAATAAATCATGCCATTTCATGAAGAAAAAAAAAAGGATGAAAGGAAGTTAGTTTGCTCTGTTGTAGTCTACCATGTCCTTAGTGGGTTATTAGAAGAAATATTTGACATATCTGTTACTAAGAAAAAGAAACACATCTGATCTAAAGGAATGTTGATCCTAATTACTGCTACCAAGTAGATTATCCTTCCCCAAAATACTGCTTTCAACAAGTCACTCTCTTATTCAAGGACCACCAACTGCCAATGGTATTTCACATTCTATCATATCAAACCAAATCACCATATCAATTTTGTTTGCCCTAGCCTGGAACTCCAAGCTATTTATAGAATGATCTAGCTAACCAACCAGGTTTCCCAGAATGTTTTGCTGTCCCACAGAAACACTCCTTCCTTTTGCCACAGTTAACCTAACACTCCCTTACTTGCCCTCTTACCGACCAATACCATTCTCTTCATTATTTTAGTCACCATCTACTGTGGAGAATGCTACGGCATAGATTCATTCTCACTTCTTCCAGGAAAACTTTGCAAACTGCCTTGAACTTCATAACTTTCTCCTCTTCATTGCTGATTTCATCGTCTGAATCCAACTTAGTTCTGACAGGGTATTTTCTTCTCTAGTTTGATGTCCCACATGTTTTGTCTTCTTACATGGTTCTTGGTGCCCTCTACAACAGGGTTTCTTAATCCATCCTCTAGTATGATGTGGAATCAGTTTAGGAGGTGGGATCCAGAAGTTTTTAATTGATGATGTTTTTGATTGATGATTGGATAAGAAAGAGAATAAGGGAAGGGAACAAAGCAAGGGAATTTGGTTTTATGAAAATTTCTATTTTTGATATGCATTTATATGTGCATACTAAACTAAAACATAAAGTTTGTGGTATGGTATAATCATATAAAATATAGTGGTAATTGTGAATTACCATTAAAAGAATTTTTCAAACACTAGAATGCACGGGGAAAGCTATTTTAAGAATGTCTTGGAAAATGGAATTTAAAAATAAGTTTATTTTGGTGCAAAAGAAGTTTGAAGTCCATGCACGCTGGATATCTTCAAAAAGTTCACAGGATGGGGGCCGGCACCGTGGCATAGTAGGTTAAGCCACAGCCTGCAGTGCCCACGTCCCATATGGGTACCAGTTCAAGTCCTGGTTGCTCCACTTCCCATCCAGCTCCCTGCTAATCACCTGGAAAGTAGTGGAAGATGGGCCCCGGCACCCACATGGGAGACCTGGAAGAAGCTCCTGGCTCCTTGCCCAACCCCAGTTCTTGCAGTCATTTCGGGAGTGAACCAGTGGATGGAAGATCTCTCTCCCTCTCTCTGTAAGTCTGTTTTTCAAATAAATAAATCTTTTTTAAAAGTTCACACAGAGTTTGAATTACGGGGAAAAACTGCATGGATTGAAAACTTCAGCAGAAAATAAACTTCTCTCTTAACTGTATTTCTCCATGACCTTTTTCAGGTTCCCTCGTACATGGCCAAAGTTCACCCAAGACTCAGAGAGGGTCAGAAAAATGCCAGGAAGTCTTACAGAAATCAGACAACCAGAGCCCTAAAACAAATGGAGTGAAATGCCTTTGCAGGCATGGAAACAGATCTTACACCCTCACAGCCTATTGAAAAGGGAAATGATAGTAAGTAATACTTATCATTTAATCATTTGCAAAGTTTTCAAACTCTTTATGTCATCAGTAAATCCACAATAAGCCACACAGACATTTTTTCTGATTTCCATTTTCAAAAACATGGGGTGTTAGGTGGCTTGTCCAAGGTCCTACTGAGGTAGGTGCTAGAAAATTAATCTAATCTTCTGATAAGAACTCAAATCTTCTCTCTTCCATATGCTTGGGAAAGTATAGACCGGTTCCTCAGAGTCTTTCCCTTTGTTAAGACAAATCCTGCCTCTTCCAGAAAGTTCTCTCTGACAGTCCCCATGACTTAAACCACAACTTCTAGCACCACCCTGCTTGGTTCTCAGGTTCCTCCAGGGGGGTAGCACTTTCTCTGTAGCTCCATCACAAGCTCTCCAAAGGTGGGGGCCATTACCTACTCCTCTTGCCTAAGTCTTTTATTGCTTAACCCATGGAGCCTCAGCCTGCCATAACCAGGTTGGGCACGTAGGAGAAGTGAATAAACTTCGTATGGGACCAGGAATGTATCAAAGCGATTGGCAAAGTCGGAGCCTTTCATTGCAAACCCTCAAGCACCGGCAAGAACAGTAAAAAGTACTGTGGAGCTTGTAGCTTAGGGATGCAGCCAGACAGGAAGGCAATCAGCTAACATGCATGACAGAAAGAAATGAGGGCTGACTCCTGGAGAGCAGGATGCAAGCTGTGAAGGCAGGAACGAGGGGTGCGAGTGGCGAGTGGTGCGGGGAAGGGGAGAGGGCGGCACTGTGACCTTGGCATCTGAGCTGAGCCTTGGGAGTGGAGGACAATGTCACCAGCAGAGGCTTTCCAGACATGTCATTAGCTCCATTTGCAGACTCATTTCCGATTCCCTGGGGCCGCAGGATCAAGAGCAACAGTGATTAAAGCAAGAGGTCACAGGCAGTCCCAAGGCCCCGCCCACTTAGACCCCTGCCAACGTCTAGCTGGAAAGGGAGCTGAGCAGCCAGGGGTCAGAGGTTGATCCCCTGGGACTGCTGCCCAGGTCATCTCAGTGGTCAGTGCTGCAGAGGGATGGGAGAGGCCTCACCCCTGACCCCAGAGCACACTCACCAACTGTAATCAGGATGCTATATTCCAGTGTGTAGACTGTATCAGCCAGCAGCCCTAATCTGTGGATGAGTGGAATAGGAATGAGTGGATTATCCTTTCAGTCCCTCCCAGATTGGATCGAAGTCATGCCGAGGTCAGTACTCAGAGTCAGGTTGGGTCCAGCCTGAGGAAGGCTTGTTGTCTACACTGAGTGGTTACAGGACAGGGCGGAGAGGGGTGGGTGCAGTCTCTCTCCTGCTGCCCTCGGTTTGGCAGTTTTCCTGGTGGCAACACAATCTGCACCTTTCTCAAGTGGCTCAGGACAGCTCTGAGAGTCCGGGTCCAAAGGACCCACTGTGCAGAGCCTCAGGCTCTCACGTTGGCCTGGGTGTGCACTCCAAGGGTCGACTCGGAACCTCCTATTCCGGAGAAGCCAGCGTGAGCCCCAGTAGCAAGGATTTTCCTGGGTGGGGCTGCAGCATTAAAGTTACAGTGACAGAAACTGCAGACTCCCAGAAAAGCCCCCCGATCAGGTTTTTGAAGGTGAAGTCAGTTCAATTAGAGACCTTTTCCTGGCAAAGTTGCCAGGTTCCGGCTGAGGGGATTTCCACACCTCATTTCCAACCCAGCGGGAGAATGCTGAGTAGCAGGCTCCCATCCTATCCTTCTTTGCACTCCCCAAGCCTGTGCTGGCTTTGGGTGAGTCCCTTTGGTCATTAGCACAAAATCACGTGGGGCTCCTTATGGCCAATGACAGAGATTTCCAAAGTGTGAGTCATAGCTCCTCCCCACACTCTTCTCCCTCCCTCTCTCCAGGGAAGGCAGATGGATTGTACCCATATGACAGACAAGAAGACTGAGAAGTACAGAGAGATCAAATATTCTGGCCCAGACCAATAGCAGAAGCCGAACTCAAGTTCTGAATCCAGCGTCTCTAGGCTTGAGTCAGAACTCCTGCTCCCCGGAGGCAGCTTCACAAGCCACATTACGATCCGAATGTGGATCGCAGGCCAGCGTGCAGTCCCAGGAGGATCTTTGGGAGGGCTGTGCATAAATCTTCCCACTACAGACTCCCTGTTTAAAAATAACATCTTTTGTTTTTCCCTCCTGATATAAAAGTAATAAATCTTCATTGAAAAAAAAATACAGAAAAATATGGGGGAAAAAAAAAGAAAGAAAAGAAAGATCACTGCATAACCCAATACCCAGAGACAACAATTGTCAACATTTGGTATCCTGCAAATATTTTTGGTATGCACGCATTTATTTTTCCCGAACTGAAGCTACACATCTATATTCCTGAGCATTCTACTCTTCCACATAACGCTGCCTGGTGAGCATTTCCCCACGTTGATGGCTATTATCCCCAGCAACATTTTAAATAACTGTGTGTTAGTGCAGTACAGGGATGTGCTATAATTTATTTTAGCAGTCCTCATTTTTGTACATTTGGGTTTCTTCCAGATATCCTCCAATATGAACCAGCTATGATGGAAACACCAGCTATGTTAAGGAAGGACGAGCCACGAAGGTTAAACCCTTGAACCGGCCTTTACCCCTACTGATAAATCCATTCTTTCTGTTATGGAAATGGCGCCCAGGGGAGGTTTGCTATCTCCTTCCCTGGACCCTTTTGTGAGCAGGGTACGTGGGCAGCATACTCTCAGGGTACAGATGGCATCAGAAAAGGGGGAGAACACTAGACCATGAGTGGAAAAACTCGATTCCACTACATGCTCATAATTTGCTGTGTGGCCTTGAGCAAGTCACTCTACCTCTCTGAACTGCGCTTTCCCCATCCATGAAATAGAGTGGACTAGGTGACTTCAGTACTCCTCCCAGCCTTCGGAAGCCAATGGTGCTACAACAGTGCTAGAGAGACAACCCTCAAACTTGGATCCGTGACCTTTATGAGAGGTTTTATTATCCAAGATGGAGTGTGTGAGTCCAAAGGGCCACTCCCAGCCTGTGTTGAGGCAGAATTACTGAGTGAGCTGTGACTTGAAACAGTTCACGTTGTTCTAATAACTGGGCAGCGAGTCCAGCTTTCCCCTGATAAAATTCACCATCGCCTCTGCTCTGATGCACGCTTGAGGGTGGAAGAGAAGTGAATGGCCTTGGAGTTCCTGTGCCCAGAGACCCAGAGATGCACAGAGCTCAGCACAGATGTCCGTCACAGAGTGGATCCCTTAGGACTTAATCCTTGTCGTTTGCAAAATGCCACAGAAGAATTGTACTGCTCCTGCCTGTCTCCTTCTCCCTCTCTCCCCAGGAGAAAACAAACCAGTTGCTCCATTTGCGAAATGAGAGCCTGAAATACAAGTGCATATTCTCAGGACAATAAGAAAGGACCTCCTCCTGGCTTAGGGTCTGGTCCTGGGTCTGCAGACACCACTACCATCAGCCATTGGCCGCCTGATCTGCGCGTGTCCTTGGGAACGTATTGCATAGTACGGGTGGAGGGGGCACAGACAGATGGGCAGGTCAACATGACCCCTGCTACCTGGTCCAGCTGGGGCCCTCACAAAAAGCAAGATGTGGATGGGCAGAGAAGAGGAGAAAGGAACTTAATCCCCACCTCAGAGGTCAGCATACCATCTCCATGGGTCCCCACCCGGCTCATTGGGCCCCCATGGTGTAGCCTGCCTCTTAGGGGCTGTCACTCCATCTGCCTCGGTTTCCTTAGGCAGCCAGCGTCACAGTGGCCACTTGCCTCATATCCACACTTGCCTCTGCTCACGGTACGCACGTTCACCAAGTGGGCAAGAGTGTGCTCTGTGCGGTGCAGGGCCGGGGAGTCATCTTCATGAAGCCCCAGGAAGGCTGTGTGTGCGTGAGGGACTCCCGCTCTGTCTTTGAAAGGCACAGGATGTGCATGGCAGACACACAGCTCATCTGCGTCTCTGTGCCAGGACACTGTTTGTGGGGCTCCAGCCCCTGTTGAGCTGCCTCCCCTGAGTCTGTGAGTGCACCCCACGTTCTAGCCCTAGCTGAGAACATGGTGCGGAACAGACTCAAGGGAGCTTCCAATAATGACTCCAGCCTGGAACAAGTCCTCTAGTGTGGCAGGCCACGGGCTGATCCAGATATCCCCAAGTGACACTAGAGCTGTGTTCCCAAAGACGGCTCAGCTCAGGAAGAAAAAGGCAGTCCGTCCCCACGTGGCCAGAGACATACACGCACGTACAGAGAAGGTGTGTATGCGATCTGTGTGGATAACTGCATGAGTACTCTCTGAGATAAATGGAAATCTCTCTCTATACACACACACACACACACACACAAGGCAAATTCAAAAGGTTGTGCAAATGAAATTAAAAAATATATTTTCATACAAAAATCTAAATTCATGCATAATTTTTTCATAATATGCATTTTCTATGAACTTTTTTGAAGACCCTTCATATGCATGGATTTCAAGTGTTTTTGCACCAAAATAAATGTATCTTTTAATTGCATTTTTACATGAACTTTTCAAAGTCCCATCAAGTGTGTGTGAGTGTGTGGATGCACACAGAAGGAACACCCCACGGAGGGACTCTTGGTGCTGGCTGGGCTGCAGCTGTTCACATGCAGCCTCCTCAGAACCTGGCAGGGTGGGCAGCAGGTGTAACAGGCTGAAGGCAGATGGGCTGCACTGGCTGAGCCCCTGAGTAGCCCACAGTCCCACAGCAGGCTCCTGCCGGAGTTACCAAGAGCCCAGGCACACAGAATGTTCCTCCATTTAGGGTGGAGTATGCCCCGATAAGGCCACCCCAAGTTGAAAGTCGCCTAAGGTGCAAATGCACCTAACACCCTTACCTCCTGAACACCACAGCTGAGCAACACAGCACACTGGGCAGTGTGGGCTGCTTCCCCTCCCCACTGCCTGGCTGGTGGCAGCAGCAACTGTGCTGCTGCCCAGCTCATGAGAGAGTCTCACGCCACACGCCACCAGCCTGGGGAAAGAGCACATTCAAAATCTGAAGTAGGGGTTCTTCTGAGTGCCTACCTCTTTCTAACCATCGTCAAGGCAGCAAATCTGAAGTCAAACCACTGTAAGGTAAGGACTGTGTGTGCACGCATATGTGCGCCTGTGGTGGGGGTGGGAGTGAGGGAAGCAGCAGTAGGCATTGTCCATTCAAAACTCAGCTCTACCTGAGGGGCACAAGAATCCTGGGATCCCATGAGGCTACTCTCCCCCTCCCCCTCCCCTTCACCCTCCTCCTCCAGGAAGTCTTCTTCATAGCAGAGGCACAATTTTCCCAAATCCCAAGATATCAGGAGCTGGGTGGCCTCAGGAACTTTCCTGCTACATTTCTCTTTTAAACATTTATTTGTTTGTTTATTCACTCACTTACTTGAAAGGCAGAGTGAAGGGGAGAGTCAGAGTGAGCACAAGAAAGATCTCTCCTCTGGTTTCCTCCCCTTATAGCTGCAACAGCCAGGTATGAGCCAGGCCGAAGCCAGGAACCAGGAACTCCATCCAGGCCTCCCCCACGGGTGGCAGAGGTCCGAGCACTTGGACCATCCTCCCCTGCCTTCTCAGGGGCATTAGCAGGGAGCTGGATCAGAAGTGAGGTGGCCAGTATACAAACTGGTGCTCCAATATGGAGCACTGGCTTAACCCGCCACACCACAACCCCTTCCCCACCCCCTCCAATCACTTTTTAAGGATATTCAAGACAGAATAATTCACGATCAGCTAGCCAAAGATTTGAAGGGCCTTGAGGCAACTGTAAGGGAAAATTAGATCAGCCCCAGTTTTCCCTCCCAGCAGTCCAGGGTCACGGGGAGACCATGTGCAGGAAAGCAGGGCAGCCTGGGCTCTTCGCAACTCCGGCAGGAGCCTGCTGTGGGACTGTGGGCTACTCAGGGGCTCAGCCAGTGCAGCCCATCTGCCTTCAGCCTCGTTACACCTGCTGCCCACCCTGCCGGGTTCTGAGGAGGCTGCACGTGAACAGCTGCAGCCCAGCCAGCACCAAGAGTCCCTCGATGGGGTGTTCTTTGCAGTACAAGGTTTGGGATACACTGTCAGGTTCCTGACGGACAGTCCAGGACATCAACCCATGTGTGAGCTAATGAGTCAGAGTGCAGGCAACAAGCACCACATTCAAGATATGAACAAGGAAAGCAGACGCAGACAAAACGGCCCAGCTGTGTCGAGGGGCAAACTTCACCCCAGCGAGGCCGGATCAGCCCCTGCAGCAGTGGGCCTGGACCTGCTGTGGTTGCGGGTGGAAGGGATTTCAGCTAGAGGGAAGGGCAGCTGCCAAAGCACAAACACAGTGTCCATGAAAGACCCGGGAGAAGCCAACTCACTCGGCCAGTGGTGTCTCCTTGCCCGCAGTGCTGCCTGCTCTCTGTGAGTTCTCACACATGTCTTCCAAATTCTGTGGAATGAGTGCTTCCCCAGTTCACAGGTGAGAACCTCAACACCCACTGAGCCCCAAGGACAGGCTGCTGACTGCTCATCCCCAGCCGCACGGCTCGCAGCCTCACTCAGTACCTAGTGACAGAGGCAGGTCATGTACCTCTTAGAGCTTCAGTTTTTGCAAACTGAGTACAATTATTGCCTGATCTCACTGGGTTATTCTGAGACACGAGTGGGAAAATACAGAGAATTAAATGAAAATATGCAGTGTGTAGCCTGGTGTCCAGCACAAAGTAAACAGTTGCTCAGTAAACATTGGTGATAATTAGTAGTGTGTACCTGAAGCGTGAGGCCTGCCAGCTGTGTGATCTTGGGCAGTATTGCAGGATCTCGTGACCCTAATCCTTCTGAAGTTTAGTTTCCCTGTTTGTAGAACAACCTGGCTGGATTAGGTCATCTTTAAATTTCCCTTTCGCTCCAACACTCTGTGATTCTAAACACATCAAAGCCTGTTATAAAGCAGCTCAAATATCACGCTTCAACAAAATCTTTCCAAACACCCTCGACCTGCCAGGTACTGCCTAGAGTCAGAAAAGTTGCCTCCAGGACCACAGAGTTTTGGAAGGGTGGGCAGACATGCCTACAGACACCCCAATACGATGGGGCCAGAGCTCTGGGTACGGGTCACAGACTGAGTGAGCAATGGGCTGAGCTCTCCCCAAGCCCGGTCCCCTGCACAGCAGAATCAGCATCCGGGAGTTCTGTAGAGATGCAAGTCATCAGGCCCAACCAAGAGCTACCAGGTCAGGAATGCTGGGCGTGTGGCCCTGAAATCTGAGATTCATAAACCTCTAGGTGGTTAGGACACATGCAAAGGTTTGAGAGCCACTGCCCAAGGATCACATGGAGCGTCTGCAGGTGGGACTTAGCCCTTATTGTTGCCTGCTTTCTTTGGCTCACATCCTGAAGATCTAAGCAGAGACAGCATGGGGGAGGGGCTCCCCCAATCAGCTCTCCTACTCTCTGTTTCCTTGCCCTTTAAGTCTGCGGAGTGGCCGGCTACAGTCAGCTGGAGGCTAGCCAGGTCTAACCCAAGGAGAGTGACCTTGCTGGTTCTCACTGCCAAAGTCAAGTCCGGAGAGTGCGCCCGGCACCCCCACGGGAAGGGTTTGAGCGTCTGAAGAATCGCTGCAGGGACCACAGCAGGGTGAGGCCACGTGCAGGACAGCCCTGGTGGGGAAGGAAATGTTTCGGAGCAGCTCCCTCCAGTCCTTACGTTCAGGTGCTGGGTCTGGCCCGTCAACGCAGGCTCCTAGCAATGTCAACTGGAGAAGGTGGTGCACTTCCACTCTGCGTCGCAGCCCCAGCCCCTGTCTCGCACCCACCATTTAACTAGGAGGCACAAAACAAGAATGTATTGTGCTTCCGCCTTCTCAGGGTGGGCAGGGCAGCCCCTTGTTTTCAAACTTGGAAGAAACTTTCCCCCTTGGGTACTGGAAGCCCTGCCAGCAAGGGAGGACAAGCCCAGGAATCCCCGCCCCAGAGAGCGTCCCCAGGGCCAGGGGCACTGCAGCCCTCAGAGGGGATCATCTTCCTCCACACCCACTCTCACCCCTCCTGGCTCGCCGCCTGCTGCAGGGCTCCTTCCCAGGCACAAGGCAGTCCTTGGCGGAAGGTGCCGCACGGTGGACCAGCCTCCCTCACAGTGCGACTCCACCACCTTCGCTCTCTGCTCTCAGCACATCCCGGCCTCCAGGCACTGCCAGCCATGGCACCATGGAAACCCGGTAAGCCCAGCACCCTTTTTCCCTCCCCACCCGTCCTCTTCCCGCCTCTGTGATTCAAGAGCAGAGGGAGAAGGAAGGAGGGGACACTGAGACCTCCCAGTGGCAGCAAACACGACAGGAAGAGAGGGCACCTGGGTGCTCCAGCCTGGAGCATCCTCATCTTCGGTTGGCTTCCCATGCTCTGGGCAAATGGCATGGCCATCATGTTTCCTTTTTGAAACATTGATGAGCCTGTTCTTGGATTTACAGACAAAATGGTTGTCGATGCGGAGAAATGGGGCAAGATTGTCCACTGCGGGGAGCAACTCGGACTAGACTGTTACTGGAATTAAGACTTATTCTATGCATCTGCTCTCGCACAATATGGCGCTGGGAGAGGAGTAAACAGCTTCTACACAGCTGCCTTTCACCAACTTGACAAGCTGTAGGAGCTGCTCCTGATTGGAGGAGAACAGCGTACTCGGCGTGTGGGTAGCAGAGTTGGGATTGGTGGAAGAGGACTATAAAGGAGGAGAGAGACAACATGCACCAGGAACATCTAAGGGGAACACCTGAGCAGCCCCCAAGAGAGCTGGCCGGTGGTGTGCCGCTCCCCCGCGGAAGTGGGGAAAGTGGCAGGGGGAACCGCCCTTCCACGGAGGTGGAAGGACGGTAGCCAACCCAGGAAGGGCCGAGCAGACGAAAGAACAGCGCAGGGTCCTGTGTCGTTCCTCCACGAAGACGGGGAGCGACATAATGGCGCCGTGACTCGGATATGAAGCCTAGGCAGGGTTTAGTGTCGTTCCTCCATGAAGAGGGGGAGCGACAGTCCACCATCTGTCAGAAGCTCCCCCTGCACAGCTGCCTCCCCCTCTGCCCTCGGGCAGCTGTCTGCTGGGTTGACCTTCACCTCTGCAGAGCGGAAGCACGCAAGGACTTGGACCTGCGCCTCCGTGATCAGCTTATGCCGCTAAGGACTCACTACCCCAGCCAGCCAGACCACGAAAGGCCCTTCTCGACTACCTCTCAGCTGATCTCATTTCAGTTCCCTTCAAATGTTTAAAGACGCTGACACCGAAACCAAGATGGCCATTCAGCTGTGGTCCATGGCAAGGACACAGTTTGACTTGGGACTTTGTCTTTGATTTGTCTGACAATGGAGGAACTGAATTGTCACCCACTAGCACTATGCTCTACATGTAAGCCAGGGCAGATGCTACCGGGAACACCAATGTTCCAGTCCCCACTCTGCCCCCAATTTCTGCTTCCTGCTAATGCACACCCTGGGAGGCAGCAGGTGATGGCTCAAGCACTTGGGTCCCTGCTGCCCACCTGGGACACCTGGATTGAATTCCAGGCTCCTGGCTTTATTTGGTATAGCTCAGGTCCAGCTGTTGTGGGCATTTGGTTAGTGAACCAGAGGATGCAATCTCTCTCTCTCTCTCTCTCTCTCTCTCTCTCTCTCTCTCCTCTCTGTTTCTATCTCCCCCTCCCACCCTCTCTGCCCCCTTTAAACGCATAACTTAATTGTAAGCCAGTTTTTCATGTGAGCTGTTTGTTTCTAACAGAAATTATTCAATTTGGAAGGGTGGGTGGCGGAGGTCTGAAAATTGCCTGGGCCGCGGGATGCAATGCTGTCACCTTGCTGTTTGACGTTTTCCAAAGAAGAAGTGTCCCTGAGCTTCCTTCTCTGCCTCCCCTTCCTCCTCCCTGCCCCTCTCCCTCCTTCCCTGTCCCACTGCTTCCTTTATTTTTATTCTTTCCTTCTTTCCTCGGCTGGGAAGAATGATCACACACAGATTCAAGCAGCTGAACTTTTATGCATTCCTTTTTCTCTTAAAAAAAAAAAAAAAAGGACATTCCTAAGCGCTTAGACCTAATGAAGTCCCATATCTGTGATGATAGTGGTGCAGAGCACAGACAAATTATAGTGTTCACGAAGTTGGAGGGACTGAAAAGAAATGCACAACGTGTAACACCAAATTTGCCTGTCAAGGGTTTTTTTTTTATTATTATTACTGCTTGTTTTATTTTATTTTATTCTCAAAGCTGATGTTTGCAGCGCTTTGCTTCACTACAGGAAATTCCAGATCCAAGAGCACTGATTTACGGCTTCAATCATCGCCTGCCAAATACAGTCCCGGCTGAGGGCCAGCTGATCCAGAACAGGTATCGCACATTCTCCTAAGTCACACCATCTCAGCCCCGAAGTGAAGAGTTTCATTCACAGGAAACCATTTTCTGAAATCAGCAAATGCGTTTTATAAAGAACCAGTAAAGAATCAAGGGTTGGGGAGGGGCGTCCACTATAAAGATCGCTTAATACAAGAATACAAGAATGTCTCTGCTGACACGTGGTAAGCTCTGTGGCTTTTAGTACTTTTATTAGGCCTCTTTCCCACACCCCAGGTTTAACTCTCGTCGTCCTCTGTCCAGGTAGCTTTCTGGGAACTGATTCTGCAGGGCTCGCAGCCTGGACAGAACACTCTCAGTGAACCTGTTATTCCCACAACTCCTGCTAAGGCCTGTTTGCTGTTTATTGACACAAAATATTGTGTGTGGGCCACTTTGACATATTCCTTCGGGTTTCCATGCAACATGAGGCCCTTCCAGCATTGAATTATTGCTCTAGATCTATTGTGTATAAGACCCAAAAAGAATAAGAAGAAGCAGCTGCTAAGGAAATGGCTAATCCCTCGTCTGATATCCAAGGACAAGGACTAGAAATGCCACCACCCCCCAGTACATTCCTCCCATCACCTTGTTAAAAACAGCGAAATAACACAATAATTTTGCTTCTTCCCAAAGCTTCATTTGTGCCTGGAAAAATGTATGCAGTAACTGGTAAAATCAGAATATCTAGGTGATTTCTAGCCTAATGAGAAAGAAGAGACTAAGCATTTGAACAAGGTATTCATCTTGAGCATATTTAATATACTTTCATGTGTGAAGTATCTTTTTGCTATTTTATTTTTTATTTTTTTAAGTTAGTCTGTGAAAGTGAACCCTTTGTTCATCACTAGAAGAGTTCATGAATGTCTTTACAAACGGGAAATTTTCACGCAAAGATGGTGGCTTTTGACTTGCTTAAAAAGGCAAATATTTCTTCGATTAGAAACTCATTGAAAGCCTACTATTTGGCATAAAAAAGCACGGGGTACCTCTGCACTCTCAAAATGGGGGGCAAGTGGGCAGCAGGAAGCTCCTGTGCTTCACTTCGTATGTTAAACAGCAGCACCTAATGGTAGAACCAAGTATTGCAGGCTAGCTCTCTTAGGCATTGGAAATCTGCCTGGCAAGGGAGACCTAAGGACTAAGTTCTAAATGTTTTGAATATAGAAAAAGAACATTCTCCAATGTAAAATGTGTCCCTTCACCTGGAGTAGGTAAAGATAAAGGAGGTTTAATCGAAAAGGGCCGCCAAGCGTCTTGTAGTTCTAAAATAATTGCAAAGCAGAGCCAATATATCTTGAGTTGCCTACAGATGTGGCCACCAAGTTACCATCATTTTCATATAACATTTTCAATTCATTATATGATGAGTTTTTTATGGATAGCCAAGTAACATTTTATAGAATCAGTTGGAAAAATGAGATTTGATATAAAGCCAATTTTACTAAACGGCAATGATTTTGTAAAGTAAAAGATATTGATATAATCAATTACTCATGAAAATAGCAAGATAGGACAAGGACAATGCAAAATTACACACAATCTATTTTATTTCTATGTGGCTTTGAAATACAAAGGCGCAATTTCATTGCACAAAGAAACTGTCAGATCCAAAAATTTAGTGATAACAATCCTTAAGATCATCTAGACTCATAAAAAAATTATTTGACTGCCTTTTTAAGAGACTTTGTAAATGCTTCCTAACACAAGCAGGCTACACAAACAAGCCATTTCAAATGCGGAGCCCTGTTTAGAGAGTGGCATTTTCTCTATTCACATACTGCTTGATTTGGAAAACAGATTTTAAGTAACCAATTTCATCAGTCAAAATGTTGAGAACCATTTTGGGATTTGAACAGAGATACTCAGATATTCTCCTACTTTGACTCCATGCCCAGCCTCTCTTCTGACTTAGTTTGAACACTGGCAATCAACAGAGCAGAAGTGAAGAGAAAGTTCTGAGCACGTGAATGAGCCGTGAGTAAGCACCAGTAGATTATGAAGTGAACACTGTGGCCCTATAGGGTCAACTGAATACAAATGGAGCTAAACCAGTTCATCTTTTTTTAAGAATTATTTTATTTATTTGAAAGAGTTATAGAGAGAAGTAGAGCCAGAGAGAGGGAAGTCTTCCATTCTGCTGGCTCACTCCCCAAATAACTGCAATGACCAGAGCTGAGCCGATCCAAAGCCAGGATCCAAGAGCCTCCTCCAGGTCTCCCACACAGGCGCAGGGGCCCAAGGATCTAGGCCATCCTCCACTGCTTTCCCAGGCCGTAACAGAGGTTTAGCTCCATTTGTATTCTGTTGACCCTATAGGGCCACAGTGTTCACTTCATAATCTACTGGTGCTTACTCACGGCTCATTCACGTGCTCAGAACTTTCTCTTCACTTCTGCTCTGTTGATTGCCAGTGTTCAAACTAATTCAGAAGAAAGGCTGGGCATGGAGTCAAAGTAGGAGAATATCTGAGTATCTCTGTTCAATTCCCAAAATGGTTCAACATTTTGACTGATGAAATTGGTTACTTAAGGGGCCGGCGCTGTGGCACAGTGGGTTAAGGCCCCAGCCTGCAATGCCGGCATCCCATATGGGCACCAGTTTGTGTCCTAGCTGCTACTCTTCTGATCCAGTTCACTTTTAAAAGACAGTTTTATTTTCTCCTAGACTATGGTGTTGCATTTAGAGTGATGCAAATCCAGTCCAGAGTGCTATTAGTGGATATTTAAATGAAAGAAATGCGTCTAGATGAGGGGTGGTAAATAGTTCGTGTGTTGTTTGTTGTTAGATGACAAACTACAACAGCAGCTCAAAACAGCATGCATTTACCATCTCACATTACTATCTGGGCTCTGGAGCCCAGACATGGCCCCACTGTGGTCTCTACTACACTGCCACTGAGGTGTTGCCAGGCTGGATCCCAGCTGAGGCTCAAATGAAGGATCTGCTTCCAAGTTCACCTGCTTGTTGGCAGCACTCCATTCCCAGGACTGAAGACTTGGACCTAAGGCCTCAGCTGGCTTCCATCCCATGCTGCCACCCTCAGTTCATTGCCAAGTGGTTCCTTCCACTGGCAACTCCCAACATGGCAGCTTGCTTCTTCCAAGTCAGCAAAGGAGAATGTTGCAAGACAATATGACAACCTTGCATGTAGTCACAACCACTGCACCACTTTGGCTATAGTCTGTAGGTAGAAGCAAGTTCCAGATCACTCTTGCTCTCAAAAGGAGAGTTTTACACATGGTTATGAACAGAGGAAGTGAGAATCATGGGGGCATCCTTGGAACCTGCCTACCACAGGTTACTAGAAAGCTAACTCCAGTTCCAGTTGCCTGAAGTGAGATCAGCAAAGATTCTGAGCCACATCTCAGCTCATTCATTCAACATGTGTTTTCCTGAACATGTACTATATCCCAGGAAATGAGAAGGATATAGTAAAGACCTAGCCCTAGTAGAGTTTACAATCTAGTACATGGAGACAAAAAGTAAAAAATATGAAACATGCGAGAGTTCATGGAGAGGAGGGGGTTTAAGAGAAGCATCGTGTTTTAGAGTTGAAGAGATCCTGAAACTTACTCATTTAATACTCTCATTACAGAGGCTGTGGTGTTTCAGTGGCGTGGCCCACTACGAGCATAGCAATTTCACCAGTTCCACTATTATCATTTACCAGCTCTGTGAACTTAATCAACTCACCAGCCTGATGGAGAGAGGATTGGAATAAGTGATCTCAATGGTCTTTTCTAGTTTTAATCCTCTATGGGCAGATTTTAAATAAAAATAGGAGCCAATCTATTCAATGTTACCAATTTAAAAAAAAAAATTCTAACTATAATTCTGTTTAAATCCTTGGGCATCCGTCTTCTATTCAAACCATCAAATGACAATCCACAATGACAATAATTCTGTTTAAATCCTTACACATCCCTCTTCTATTCAAATTGTCAAAAGACACCCAGAACGACATCCATAAAACAGCAAATATTTTCCTGAAAACTCCTCTCAAGTGAGTCTAACTTACTGTTGATAGCCGGGACCACATTACTGATTTATGTATCTGTTGTTTGTTATACAGTTCCCTCTGTTGCTCTTTCACAAAACCCAACCAATGAGCTGACAATGATGACTGCCACGGGTGAGAGAGGGCAGGAGTCCCACACAGCACATGTACTGGTCAGTTCTGTATTACTACAATGAAATACCTGAGGCAACTCACTTTATAAAGAGAATGGTGTTGTTCTGTTTTAGCTCTCAGTTTGGGAGGTTTAAATCCAAGGCTGGGCAGCCTCAGGGGTTTAGTGGATGGTGAGGGTGGTGAATGGCATTGTTGGGCCCTAGGTAGAGGTTGAGGCACAAAGCAGAGGGAGTGCTGCCCCCAAGCCCAGACTTTCCTCAAAATCCTCTTATATGAACTACCTTCTGAAGCCGGATCCCAAGTGACACAAGAACTTTCCACTAAATACCACAACTGGACTGAGTGTCCACCCTCTTAGGACCATGACCTACGATGGTGGGACTTAAAGTCCCACGTGAGCTCATGGGATGCATCAAATCCAACCCACAGCACCATATATTTACTATTCCAATTGTGGATGCTTCTACTATCAGGCCCCAAACAGGCTAAATATTTAGACAGGGGAATGACTAATGCCAGATCCATGCAAAAAACTTAGCTGAGAAATTTACAATTGCAAATATGCATCTACACTACCTAAAGTAGGATAAACAGAACTCAATCTCACATTACCACCATCATAAAAGTAAACTGTAGGAAGCTGTAAAATATTCATACTAGGCCATTATGTGCTCAGGATTCTAATGCTAACCTTCCTAGCCTTAACTGTAGTTATTCAACAAATACTTTTCTTTAAGTCTTCCACTTTTGATCTATGTTGTGTCCTAATTTGAGCCCCATGTGAGCTCATGCTAACAACCACACTGACGACTGATAATCCACTAACTTTGCAGACGAGAGTTCATAAGGAATCATTTCAAAGTAGCATGTCTGCTCACCTTTCCTCAGAAAATTTTTACCAATAGCAATAACGTTCCAACCAGAAAACATTAAATTCCCTGCCTGCTAATAAAATACCTAATTGAAATCTTCAATCCATTTGGACTGTGATACATTTTTTAAATTTATTTATTATTTTGTTTAATTCTTCAGTATTTTATCCCCAATGGAAAAGCTTTTATTCAGGTTTAGAATATTAATTTTTTGTTGGTTAATAGTCTAAAAATTAACACCATCCAAGGCCGGCGCAGCGGCTCACTAGGCTAATCCTAAGCCTGCGGCACCGGCACACCGGTTTCTAGTCCCGGTCAGAGCGCCAGATTCTGTCGCCGGTTGCCCCTCTTCCAGGCCAGCTCTCTGCTGTGGCCCAGGAGTGCAGTGGAGGATAACCTGGGTGCTTGGGCCCTGCACCCGCATGGGAGACCAGGAGAGGCACCTGGCTCCTGGCTTCGGATCAGCGCGGTGCGCCGGCCGCAGCAGCCATTGGAGGGTAAACCAACAGCAAAGGAAGACCTTTCTCTCTGTCTCTCTTTCTCACTGTCCTCTCTGCCTGTCAAAAAAAAATAAAAATAAAAAAAAAAATAACACTATCCCATTTCCCCTGCATGTTCCAGAATCCAGGTTTTTGCCCATTCTTCAGAAGATATTTTTCTTTTCACCTTCTCTCTGTTTTCATTAGACATCTGTCAGTTTTTCAGCCTCACAGCTTAGCAGGAATGAAAAACTTCAAAACATATTACATCAGGTTAGTACTAATATCTAAATAAGTTTTAGGAATTCTAGTAATATAAAAGTCAGCAGAAATTAGACTCTTAGTTATAAAATAATAATAAAATGTTATTTTAAATAACACGTCAACTTTTCATTAAAAAAAGCTCAAGAAATTATAACTACAGATAGCTTACTACTATTACTAGTTTATTTTTTAAAAAGGCTTTACTTATTTATTTATTTATTTGAAAGGCAAAGAAGAAGAGACAAAGAGAATTTCCATTCACTAGTTCACTCCCCAAATGGCCACACCAACCTGTTCTGAAGCAGGCAGAAGCCAGGACCTAGGTACTCCATCCAGATCTCCCACAGGGGTGGCAGGAGCCCCGGTGCTTGGGCCATCCTCTGCTGCCTTCCTAGGTGTAACAGCAGGAAGCTGGGTCAGAAGCAAAGTAGCCAGGACTCGAGCTGGCCCTGCAATATGGGATGTTGGCATGGAAACAGAGGCTCAACCCACAGTACCACAGCACTGGCCTGATAGGTCATTTATTGAAGAAACTTTCACTGAGAGCTTTCTCTGGGCTAGGTCCTGGGCTTGGTATTACAGGTACAACTGTTTCTACCCCTGGCTTCAAGAAACCCACAGTCTAGCACAACTGTTTCCAACACATGCATTTTCAAATATGTATTTCTCATTACCTAATAAATGTATCTCCAAAATCATGTCAAAACTCATGTTTGATAATTTGAATCATCTTGAATATGCCATTTAACTAATGCTACGGTATGGTAAAACCTTTATAATGCAAATAATACTTCTAATTTGGTATTTAGATTTTCATATCTTGGGTTTTCTCAAAGCTATGCATAATTTATTCAATTAGTCACACAGCTATGATATATTGGAAAAAGCTGGGGGGAAAAAACTTCAATTTAAGGCTCTTACATAAGTCGGCATCAAATTCAGTTTCCTCGTCTGTAAAATGGGAGTAATATCTTCCACTTGAGAGCAATACTCCTGATGGGAAAAGGAATGTAAAGTGGTCTGTGTGGGAGTAAGTCGTAAACACAGCCCTCAATAATCCCTGCTTCGTGGATTCATGCCTTGCAGAGACTCCTCCCTCACAGAACAGGGACCAGCTGATGTGGCCAACAGAGTACAGCAGTGTGTGACTTCCAAGACTATTTAAAAGGCAGCATCTAGGGGCCAGCGCTGTGGCGTGGCAGGCAATAGCATCCCATATAAGCACCAGTTCGAGTCCTGTGGAGAGGCCCATGTGTAAGTAACCGAGGCCTCCTGGCAACAGCCATGAGAGCTCCCCATCTCGGAAGTGGCTCCTCCAGCCTCCAACAAGCCTGCCCACAACTGAAGCCCTCACTGACTTCTGACTCTCACTCACCTAGAGGAAGATCCTGAACCAGACCCCAAAATTATAAAAGTTTATATATATATATATATTATTATTTTAAGCCACTGGGTTTCAAATTAATTTGTTGCACTGCAATCGATAACTAATGCAGAATGTAAATAACAAGAAGAAAAGTAAGCTGAAAAGTGTACTCTCTTTCACCCATTTACTCAACAACTACTCAGTTTTGTGCCATGGTTCAGTGCTGGGTCTATAGTTACAGTGGTAAGCAAAACACAGATGTTGCCCCTTGTAGAACTTAAAGGTATACATGAAAATGGACAACCAAACAAATAATTATGAGGAAGTATGAAAATTGCCATTTAAAGAGTAGGCAGAGTGCTTTTGGGCCCTGTATCAAAGGCAACAAACTTCTTCTAAGAGTCAAAGAAGGGATCCTAGAGGAAAAATTTCAAAGCTGAGAAACTGGTGAGAGGACCAGAAGTTAAGAGAGATAAAGAGTTAGTTGCCTTTTTCTTTCACTGAGCAAATTTGTAGTGAGTTTGGAATTGAAAAACTCAGAACTGCCAATACCAACTTCCATTCATTGATTTAGCCAGCATTTATTGAGTTCCTACTATGTTCTAGGGACTGTTCTAAACTCTGTGAATTCATCAGTGAACAAAACAGACCAAAATCCATGCCCTCGTGAGCATTCTTGAAGGACTGAGACACTATACTTAGAGGCAATCAAGGGATCATGGTTAGAAGTTCAGGTCTGGCACTCAGACTACCTTTAAGATCCACACTCTGCCTGTCACTGGCTTTGTGAGCTTGGGCAAGATTTTTAACCACTCTGCCTCAATTTCCTCACTCTGCTACTATAATAGTAGCACTTCCTGGAATGCTATGAGAAATTAAATATGTTGGCCCATTTCAAGTCCGTAGCACGATGTCTAGCACACACTAAGAGCTCAGTATATTTTAGCTACTTTTGCTTTCCTTGTACTCAAGACTTCACCATCTGAACTCACTTTCTCTTATTCTCCGTTGAAGAGAAGGCACAAGGTTAAATTTAAAATACATGAGATCCTCACAAAGTAGGTCATTTCTGTCTCAGCATAAGGTTCACATCCTGAGTAATTTATTGCCTGAATAATTCTGAAACACAGAAATGCAAATGTACGCGTTCTAGCCATGTTGCAGATGGGACAATGCCTCTTATCCAAGAACTCGTTTCATCTGTTAAACAACCCCTAAAACAGGCTCTTCCTATACAATACTAAAACAACCTGTTGGGAAATAAGTAATTGAGTATGGTATCGTTCCAAAGAAACTGCCTTTATATTTAAATACAACCTTTAAGGATAGTTTTGCATTGGATCAAATATTTTGAATGAATAAGTACAGACTAAAATAACAATGTTGGGCCGGTGCCGCGACTCACTAGGCTAATCCTAAGCCCGCAGCGCTGGCACCCCGGGTTCCAGTCCCAGTTGCTCCTCTTCCTGTCCAGCTCTCTGCTGTGGCCCGGGAGTGCAGTGGAGGATGGCCCAAGTGCTTGGGAGACCAGGAGAGGCACCTGGCTCCTGGCTTCGGATCAGCGCCGTGAGCCGGCCGCAGCAGCCATTGGAGGGTAAACCAACAGCAAAGGAAGACCTTTCTCTCTGTCTCTCTCTCTCACTGTCCACTCTGCCTGTCAAAAAAAAAAAAAAAATTAAAATAACCATGTTGGCTTTGAGAACAATACACTCCAATGTCCTCCTTGTTTCTTTTATCCTTTTCACTTCTCTCCAGCCAGTCTTGAGTGGGAAAAGATGGCCAGGAAAGAATGGTTCCCCCAGAGCCGGCGCCGTGGCTCAATAGGCTAATCCTCCACCTTGCGGCGCCGGCACACCGGGTTCTAGTCCCGGTTGGGGCGCCGGATTCTGTCCCGGTTGCCCCTCTTCCAGGCCAGCTCTCTGCTATGGCCAGGGAGTGCAGTGGAGGATGGCCCAGGTGCTTGGGCCCTGCACCCCATGGGAGACCAGGAAAAGCACCTGGCTCCTGGCTCCTGCCATCAGATCAGCGTGGTGCGCCGGCTGCAGCGGCGGCCATTGGAGGGTGAACCAACGGCAAAAGGAAGACCTTTCTCTCTCTGTCTCTCTCTCACTGTCCACTCTGCCTGTCAAAAAAAAAAAAAAAAAAAAAAAAAAAAAAAAAAAAGGTTCCCCCAAAACGTTTCATTTCTGTGTATCTTACTAACAATTATTTCATATGTTTCAGGCGCCAGAGAGTGGCTGTAGCGGGAGCACTTCAGTGAAAAGCGGATGATCACAAAATTGTAGACACTAAAGATGGAAAAGACCTTTGAGGTCATCTTGTCCACTCTCTTGTCAACTCAGTGCTGTTCCCCAAAGCGTATTCTCAGAGGCTTTCCACAGCCAACTTGTGAATGATTCCAGCACCACTGGCCCTGCCGCCGTTCCCCTGGGGAGGCATTCCACTATCTAACAGACCTTTCTGTTAGGTCATTTTTTCCTTGAAATGCAGCCCAATTCCACCTTCCCTTAGCTTCATCCTATTATTCATTAACATACCCCTTTGGACCAAGCTAGGCACCCCCTCTTCTCTTTCAGTGGAGATACCTTGTCAGATTAATTATGGCCTCAGCAGCTTCACTGAGCCACACTCAAAGGGTCCCATGCTGTCACATGTAGGGAACATCTCATCTAGAATACAGAAATAATGCCACTGGCTGCAAGGAGATCTTTGCTTCTTTGTCTCTCATTATCTACTTCCACAGTTTGCTCAGGACTCACACATCAAGGGCAGCAGTATTTGACATCTACACCCTTCCCTAAATTCCTTCCCCTTTTCTCAGTTCCTTTTCCAGCTCAAGGATGATCAGACGGGGCCTCAAGTACCCGCTCCTGCAGACAGCAGTTTGCCAAGCCATGGTATTTGACACACCAGTAAAGGATCCCAGTATTCACTCCAGCCTCTAGCCCTGGGACGTCACAGTGCTCATCTAACTTCCAAACTGAGGAGGACATGGTTTGAAATTGGCTTTGTTCAGATTTGCAACAGCAGATATCAGGTTTTTGTGTTGTTTTGGAGGGAGGCAGTTAGCCTGTGTGTGTGTGTGTATGTGTGTGTGTGTGTCCTTGTAAAATCACTTTGTGGTTTGTGAATTTTGCAATTGTTTCTTGGTCATGAAAAGTAGAAAATGTCAAACACTTCTGCCATATCCTAAAACAAAAACATTTGATATTATAACTCAATGTATTACAGGTATGTACACATACACATGGGTATATTTTATATATACATATACATATAAGTATATATACTTTTATATAACCAAAATAAAATTTCAGGAAATAATATTTATCTTTACTAAGATAAATAATCTCATCTTTTCCTATTATTGTAAAATAATTTTTAAACCCATTAAACTGATTTTACCATCTACAAATGAGTCAAAACCAAGAATTTGAAAACTCCTGGTATGGATACCCCATTTGCACCTCTGACCCTGGAGACTAATTTCTCTCTGTTGAACTCATCATCACTGTAACCAAGGACCAGACTCATAGGAAGCTTCATTCCCCTTGGAAACCAGTGAACCTAATCAAATTCAATAGGGAATTTCTGATTCCCAGACCTCAGTTCCCAGCATGAAAGGAGACAGGGAGGTCAAGGTCTTGAAGAAGGATGCCAAGCTCACTTGCCAAGCAGCTTTCTCCCCAGAGGCTCAAAACCATCAAACTCAGTGTATGGGTGAGGAGCAGGGGCAGTGGCTGCAGGGGCAGAGATCGGCGTCCTTCTGACACCAATTGCATAATCAAGCTCTGAAGTGTAAGCCCGTGGGGTGGACAGATCTGGCCATTCTGTAAAAACCCATCCATAGCAATATCAATGGATGTGCAAAGACGCAACTCAAAAATGGCTTTCAACTAAATCATGTTGATAGCATAATGATTGAGACCCTCATGGCCACTTTCTAAATATTCCCTCTCCTCTCAACACTTTTCTATTTGTTTATTTCAACTATGTTCTAAGTGAGAACTCGGAGAAATTATTTAAAAGCTTTCATTACAATATACTTCTCTTAAATTTTGCTTTTTCTCAACAGTTTTATTTTCTGGCCCCTCTTAAACAACTTGACTAACAATTCTCCCCTAGAGTGACAATTCCTCTTTGTGATAAAAGAGGGGACACGTTGGGCCACCTGTACTGCTTACAGTGGGAGATATCCACTCTTGTCCTGAACCATTTATCCAAAGACAACCTTGGATGCTGGAAGCCTCAGCTCCCCCAACACCGACATCCTTGCCTTGAGGATTTCTACCTTTCATGGGCTTGCCTCATATGGTGGCTTCTACCAACTCACAGCGATCTGATTGAGCCCATTCTGCTGCCGAAGAATCTAAGGTTGAGAAGTTTGAGCAGTTGACCCATGGCAACAGAACACATGCAAAAGCTGAACTCTAATCTAATGCTTCCGAACCCAAAGCCTATGCTCCTTTCCCTTAAAAAAAAAATGCCTCTCCACTAACACACATGGATCTGCATGTTAAAAAGATAGAGCAGCAGGGCCAGCGTTGTGGCACAGTCGGTTAAGCCGCCACTTGCGATGCTCACATCCCATATCATAGTGCTGAGTCAAGTCCCAGCTGCTCCATTTCTGATCCAACTTCCTGTGAATGCATCCAGGAAGGCAGTAGATGATGGGCCAAGAACTTGGGTTCCTGCCACCCATATGGGGGACTCAGATGGAGTTTCTGGCTCCTGACTTTGGCCTGGCCTAGCCCTTGTTGTTGCGGCCATTTGGATAGTGAGCCAGTGGATTTAAGACATCTGTGGTGTGTGTATGTGTGTGTGTTATATGTGTGTACATATCTTCCTCCCTATGTGTCCTCTGCCTTTCAAATAAACAAATCAATTTTTAAAAAGATATAGCAGGGCTGGTGCTTTGGTGCAGCAGGTTAAAGCCCTGGCCTGCAGCACCAGCATCCCATATGGGCACTGGTTCTAGTCCTGGTTGTTCCTTGTCTGATCCAGCTCTCTGCTATGACCTGGGAAAGCAGCAGAAGATGACCCCCAAGTCCTTGGACCCCTGCACCCAAGTGGGAGACCCAGAAGAAGCTCCTGGCTTCAGATCAGTTCATCCCTGGCTATTGTGGTCATTTGGGGAGTGAACCAGTGGAATGGAAGACCGCTTTCTCTCTCTGGCTCTACCTCTCTCTGTAACTCAGCCTTTCAAATAAATAAAATAAATCTTTTTTTAAAAAGATACAATTCTTATGACTGATATAAGGATTCATTACCCTTTTTTAAAAAAAAAATTATTTACTTATTTGAAAGTCAGAGTTACAAAAAGAGAGGAGAAGCAGAGAGAGAGTCTTCCATTCCCTGGTTCACTCCCCAATTGGCCGCAACAGCCAGAGCTGCACCAGTCTGAAGCCAGGATCCAGGAGCATCCGCTGGGTCTCCCACGTGGGTACAGGGGTCCAAGGAGTTGGGCCTTCCTCTACTGCTTTCCCAGGCCATTGCTCAGGAAGCATCAAGACAGTCGTCCTTATTTAAAGTTAGTGGGCAGGCATTTGAGGCATTGGTTAAGATCCCACTCGAGACACTCACATCCCATATCAGAATGCTTGGTTCAAGCCCCAGCCTTGCTTCCAATACCACTTCTTGCTACTATGCACACTGGGAGGCTAACTTGGGTCCCTGCCACCCACATGGGAGACCCAGATGGAGTTCCTGGCTCCTGGCTTCAGCCTGGCCCTGCCAGCTATTACAGGCATTTGGGAAGTGAACAAAGATGGAAGATCTCTGTCTCTCTGCCATTCAAAAAAATTAATTAATTAAAATTTTAAAATGAAATAAACTGCAACTATCAGCACTGGTCTCAGCATTGCTAATAACACAATGGTCAGAATGAACACATTTCTGGACTTCTCAAAGTCCAGGATCAAAGCCAGAGCCTGCTCTCCCGGCCCTTAGCAGCTGGTACTGCCCTCAACACATAGTAGCCCTCACTTGCTTCCCACCTTCACAAGTAGCCTAAAGCCTTGTCCTTTTCACACTTCTAAGGGTCACAGAAGAGAAACCTCTGCCCAATCTTGATCTTTCTACTATGGCATCATGCAAATGTGTTTATTCACTCAAAAACCCCCATTAATCACTCAGCTTCAACATAAGTTCCCAGTGAGGAGAAAATCTAGGGAAAGAAAGTGAAGAGGAGAAAGAGCAGCCCAGGACATCGTAGGTGGAACAGAGCCTCGGAGAGCACCGGAGGGAAGCAGATCCCAGCACAGTGCAGGCATTCTGCAGCCTCAGTCCCGGCTCGCGGCACCTCTGACCACTTACAGATGGCGCAGACCTCCCCTCCCGAATCCTTGAAATCTTGAGATGTAGGTGGAGTAATAGAAACTGTAACTGGACTGAGAGCTTGGTTCTTGTGAAACAGGGTGGTTAACTTCAAGTTAACTTGTCTAGACAGAGCAATAAGGCTTTTACAAGTAGAAGGCCCACTGGAGCCAAGATAGGTTTTTCCAAGGCTGGGCTGTGGCTGTGTGATTTTCCATGAGCTCCACTCACCTCACGGAGCAGCTCTAAAAATAAGAAAGGAACCATGACTCCTCCGCCACTGGAGGTCTCTGTGGTCTCCACCTGACTTTATGCCGCCTCTCCTCTGCGCACCCACAAAGGGGTTCTCCGGACCCTCCCCGGCTGCATAGGCTGGATGTCCAGGTGGCATCTCCACCTCCACCTGCAGAGGCTGTAGCAGCCTAAACCAAGAGGAGTGCTGTTCTCCATGGGACTCCCTGGGTGGCACTCAGATGGCACCACAGCAGGCAGGGTGCTGCAGGTGTAAATGGAGAGCACCCACCGTCAGAACTGCCCTCCAGCAGGGCAAGAGGCCGCAACACTGGGACTCACATTTTGTGGCCCAGCTGTGTGCCTCTACTGGCTTTCCCTAAAGATACTCAGGACTCCACAAAGCTGTGAGCTTGTACTCATGCCCCTCATATCCCGAGGGCAGGCTATGCCACTGATGCACACGCATCGCTAGGCCCCGGGGGGACTGGAGCCGTTTGCAGCAGGTGTGGATGAAGTGTGGCTATGTGGTTCAGGATACCCACACACATACTCATGAGTCCTCTTTCAGTACGGACCAGCACTAGAAGATGGCAAACAGGTCCTACAATAGCCAGGACCTCCACACAAGGACAGGGACCATGGATCCCCCCAAGATTCCACCCCACCCCAGGAGAAGATGAGAGTCCTTGGAAAACAACCATGAGCAAAACATCCTGGAAGCAGGGAAAATAAATGACTAATACTCATGGCCTGGGGCTTTAAAATGGGTACAATGAGGATGAAGGTAACAATGATGGACTCAGAGAAAACTATAGGTTTGAAAACTAACAAACTCAGAAAAGAAAAGAAAATACTGGGTTAGCTTTATATCAATTATAGTCATTTATGTGAACTGTTTACCATTTGTCCTTAATTACACACAACACAATCATGATTTTATGTGTGTGTATGTGTGTGCACACGTGCATATGTCTGTGTGTGGAATATGCATATACATGTATGATAAGATGGAAAGTACATTTCAGCAGAGATACCAAAATATCATAATATAAAAATCCAAGCTGAAGTACTGAATGGACTTAATGCAGCCTTTTCAAAGGAAATGAACTGTAAGTGCTTTCAGGACTTCTGAGTCCCTTGCTCACTTGCAGACTACAAGAGAACAGGGAGAAAGATTTTGTGAAACACCTTCTTTTACACAGAAAGCAAGGACTGCGCCCCAGCACACACCTGGCTTCCGCGGCAGGGTTGGGGGATGGGGTCTAGGGGCTAAGGGTTAGGGTATTCAGCACGATCACTGGGCAGCGGATACAGCCCTGTGGCATTGGGAACAGAGTGGCTCCCTCCCAGGAAATGCAGAAAGCACACTGATGACCGTGAACTGCTTCCACCCAGGAGGGTAACACGCGGCTCAAAGAGCACATGCGCTCCCATGGTGCCTGGCGCCAGGCACCAGCCGTAAAGCACACATTCGTCTCACAGGTGCCTGCACTTAGCAGCTGCGTGGCCCTGAAAAAATGAGGCCTCCTCTCTGAGGCTCAGTTTCCTCATCTGAGAAACACAGGAACTAAAAGGACCTGCCTCATAGAAATCCTTCTGAAAATTAAACGAGTTAATGTGAAGAGGAAACAGTAGTTCCCGGCACAAGACTGGTGCCGTCTCATTGTGCGTTACTGACCACACAGGGACCCGGCATAGTCCTGCACCAGCATCAATCCTGCCCAAGAAGACTGGGGTTTTGTGTGAACTGGCTCCCTAGAGAAAGGGGCTCAGGGCGGGCGATCAGCCAAAGGAAGTGCATCATCCACCCCAAGGCCATTGAAGCCACTGGCTCTGGAGTCCCCGTGAAATTGTCCACTAAGGAAAGGATCTGCCGAAACATCAGCTAGGACCAAAGGGCGTGAAACTCGCCTCCAACAGTGTGGTTCCCACAGGACCTACTCTCTTCCCTCCTCCCTCCCCAGGCACTAACCCTGGAGGGGCAGTTGTGACGGCCAGGCAGAGGGCAGAGAACTAGTCAAGGAGAGAAGATGAGTCCAGGGGTCCTGTCGCTCCCCCTCTTCGTGGAGGAACGACACAGGACCCTGCGCTGTTTTTTTGTCTGCTCGGCCCTCCCCGGGTTTGCTGCTGGTTCTTCCCGGGTTGGCTACCGACCCTTCCACCTCCGTGGAAGGGCGGTTCCCCCTGCCACTTTCCCCACTTCCGCGGGGGAGCGGCACACCGCCGGCCGGCTCTCTCGGGGGCTGCACAGGTGTTCCTTCAGATAGATGTTCCCCTTAGATGTTCCTGGTGCATATTGTCTCTCTCCTCCTTTATAGTCCTCTTCCACCAATCCCAACTCTGCTACCCACATGCCAAGTACGCTGCTCTCCTCCAATCAGGAGCAGGTCCTACAGTTTATTGGTTGAACTGGAGGCAGCTGAGTAGAAGCTGTTTCTCCCTTCTCAGCGCCATATTGTGGGAGAGGAGATGCATAGAATAAGTCTTAACTCCAGTAACAGTCTAGTCCGGGTTGCTCCCCACAGGGTCCTCCCAACCCCAGCCCCATCTGAAGCATGCAAAGGGCCCTCCCCTGACATGAAGATATGGCCTCATAGCATGTTAGGACTCGAGATAATTATATGGGACTGGTCATCCTAAAGACAGTGAGATATTATATGATTCAGGATTTTCCAGAGAAACACAGCCAATAGGATGTGTGTGTATGTGTTGTGTATTAAATATACTGTATGTATACATGTATGTGTGAGCATATATATATACACGTATGTATGTATGAACATATATATGGGGGAGGTTTTAAAGAACTGGTTCATACAATTAAAAAACTAAAAAAATTCAGACTCTACAGGGCAGGTAGGCCAGGAGACTGGAGACTCAGTGAGAGTTGATATTGCAGCTCAGATCCAAAGGCACTTCTGTCTGCTGGTAGAACACCCTCGTTGTCAGAGGAGGTCAGTCTTTTTTCTTAACACCTTCTGCTTCTTGGATGAGGCTACCCACATTATGAGGGGAGGTCTGCTTTACTCAGTCTGCTGACTTAACTCTTAGTCTCATCTAAAAAATACCTTCCAAGAAACATCTAGAAACATGGCCAAATATCTCAGAACTGTGGCTTGGCCAAATTTTGACACTTGAAATTAACCAACAGAGGGACGAACAGGTTGCATGAGGATGTTGATTTGTTGGATATACCCCTTTTACACAAACACATACAACCATAAGAACTTTTACATAACACATATTTTCCACAACATTGTTTGAAGATTCCTAATATGATTGATTTCAAAATTTTTTGCATCTAAATAAATTTAGTTTTAATTCCATTTTTCCCACAAACTTTTTGAACTACTGTTATATGATAAAATAGTAAATTATGTTAACATGGGCTTTGTTTTCCTATTTTGTTACTAATGCTAGGTTTCTACTCATCACCTAGGAATTACAACAAACATAGCATGTCTTCCCAAAGAGATCTTAATTCCATGAAGAAGAAGGAGCCAATGATGATGAAAAAGGGGCAGAAGGAGGAGGAGGAGGAGGTCATGTCTGCATGTTTGTAGCACCAGCCTAAATGACAAAGTGTACGTTGAACATGGATTTGCTGCTTGATTGGGCCTCCTTTTTGTAAAAGGAATGTCATCTCCATCTTAATAATATGGCTGGATTTTTAAGAAATCAGACTTGCAAATATGAGTCCCTGAGTGAGAGCTCTCCCTCTGCTTTACTTGCAGGCAATGCAAGTTAAAAAAAAAAAAAAAAGGTGAGAAGGAAAGCAAAGTCACCCCCTGCATTAATTGCTGGATGTGTCTCAGAGTTTTTCTCAACCGCAGTTAGGGCAGCTTTATTTATTGATCCATAATTGCCTATTGAGCACCGACAATGTGGCAAAGGCTAGCCTCTGAAAAGTTACCTTCCTTGTCTGAACAATGGACACTTGTGTCTAATTCCTTTTTTTTTTTTTTTAACAGGCAGAGTGGACAGTGAGAGAGAGAGACAGAGAGAAAGGTCTTCCTTTTGCCATTGGTTAACTCCCCAATGGCCACTGCGGCTGGTGCGCTGCAGCCGGTGCATCATGCTGATCCGAAGCCAGGAGCCAGGTGCTTCTCCTGGTCTCCCATGCGGGTGAAGGGCTCAAGGACTTGGGCCATCCTCCCTGCACTCCCGGGCCACAGCAGAGAGCTGAACTGGAAGAGAGGCAGCCGGGACAGAATCCGTCGCCCCGACAGGGACTAGAACCCGGTGTGCCGGCGCCGCAAGACAGAGGATTAGCCTAGTGAGCCGCGGCACCGGCCTGTGTCTAATTCAGGAACACACTGCGAATAGGAGGTACATCATTCAGCGTTGGGTTCAGCTGTGCTGGGGTCGTGCTCTGTGATGTCAAGTTACTCATGAATGTTTTGGACCTTCTGTTCTTCCTCTCCGAAGCAGGCCATCAGTTAGAAGACCCCGACCACTCCAGAACTGGGTATGAGCATCGGTGAAACAATGCACATGACAGCACTTCTTGCAGAAGCAAAGTGAACATAAACAACGCATTCCTAATCACTGCCCTGGAGCTGTTTCCTCCTGCCCTTCTAGGAGAAGCTGGCAGAGTTGACTGGCAACGCTGTAAGGCAGCCATCATGTTAAGGAGGCTCCCCTTCTGTTTGAGGCCCTCACCAGCCTTCCTCAAAAGAATCTGCCAGCAAAGTCAGTCTTGCTTAAGACTGGCTGCTCCCATATAATTACCCCCAGGGGCCTGTTCTTTTACATCTGACATTGACCCACTAGAGTGTCTAACTGTCCCCCAAGTGATCAGCACATTGTTATTTATAGTCTTTCCTATTTCAATGTTCATCTGTTTATTAAGCTCATTCTAGCCCCACAGCCAGAAGAAAAGGAGTGATTGAGAGGTAAGAGAGTGGCCAGTACTGTAGCGTAGCAGGTAAAGCCACCGCCTGCAGTGCTGGCATCCCATATGGGCACCAATTCGAGTCCTGGCTACTCTACTTCCGATCCAGCTCTCTGCTATGGCCTGGGAAAGCAGTAGAAGATGGCCCAAGTTCTTCAGCCCCTGCATCCACGTGGGAGACCCGGAAGAAGCTCCTGGCTCATGGCTTCAGATCGGAGTGGCTTTGGATCAGCGTAGCTTCAGCCCTTACGGCCAACTGGGGAGTGAAGCAGTGACGGCCAACTGGGGAGTGAAGCAGTGAATGGAAGACCTCCCTCTCTGCCTCTTCTCTCTGTGTGTTAACTCTGACTTTCAAACAAATAAATAAATCTTAAAAAAAAAAAAAAAAAGAAAAGGTAAGAGAAAGAGGAAGAAAAAGATGGAGGAATCAGTGAAAAATTTATTTTACAAATGGGGAAACTGAGGTTCAAAAGAATGAAAATAATTTTTCAATATCACACAGCAAATCAGTGCCAGGACTACAGCAATCGCTATCAAGCCTATGTCTTCTCTACTGTTTGGGCTCCATGCTCACCATTTCTCTGTACCAGCGGGCTTAGAAAAAGTACTTCATTATTAAGACTCTGCTGGACCAGGCCAAGCTTTTAACCCAGCAGTGAAGCCATTTGTTGAGATGCCAGCATCCCATACTGGAGTGCCTGGGGTCACTTCCTTATTTTAGTTCCTGACTCCAGTTTCCTGATAATGCAGACCCGAGGAGGTAGTGGCAATGGCTCAAGTAGTTAGGTCCCTGACACTCACTTGGGAGGCCCAGATAAAGTTCTCGGCTCCTGGTGTCAGCCTGGCTCAGCCCCAGCTGTTGAAGGCACATGGGGAGTGAACCAGCAAATGAGAGTGCTCTCTCTCTCCCCACCTTGTAAATAAAAAAATTAATAAAATTTTATCGGAACAATGGGCTCCAGCTAACTACTTGTCAAAATTGGGGTGCACAGTAGATAATAAATGATTTTAGATTAGTTATTAATGAAATGTTATTTTATGGCACTAGTATTATTTTCCCAATTGCTTTCAATTTTACATTCCCATCTTTACCTGCATAATTGATAGTATAGGTGTTATTTAGCTCAAGAACAGAAAATGAAGACTGAAAAGTAGCTTGCCTTCCAAAGTAGGGGTAGATCCCAGCTGGAACTCAGGGATCCTGACTGGCTACCTGGTGTTTTATCATGGCCCAGAATCAACAACACTGCAGGAGGGAAAGAGTTAGCATGGGTAGTACAGTAGCAGATGGCTCTTGCCACCACTGGAGGTGACTTGGGGTCTTTAGGAAGCTTTCCCCACCATCATGGTAAGGAAGGAGGCAGGCGGGCACTGGCTTTTATGAGCAGAATTTATAACGGGGAAATACTGGGCTTGCCAATGTGCCTGGCATTCCCACTCAGGGTGAGAGAGGCGGCCCAGCCGCTGCCTTCAGGGTTGCGCTGTCAGGGATTCTGTTCCAGTTGTCACACATCATCATTTCTCCCCTGGGCCATCTGAAAGTTCTTCAGGTAAATTAATGCCTTTTTCTTTTAAAGCATACATGCACGCACACGTAGACACACATACACACACTTATATTACATAGTTTTGAACTTAATGATGACTATTTTGTGCCACTAGACTCTTGGGCAACAGTGTCAGAACCTTCTGCCTTGCTTTGTCTTTGCGTCTCTAGTGCCCAGCTGAAGTAACACAGGGGCTTGACAAATACTTGTTGAAGTTCCGCAGCTGCCACACCTCTGGCAGGGGTAAAACATAGAATCATAAACAAGCTTTTCTCTGGCCATTGGTGAAGACATGTGCTCTATGATGGCTGCAGCCCAGACTCTTGAGGGTGTGGGGGGAGGAGAAGGGGCTGGCTGAGAATGAGTGGACGAAGGACATTCTGACCCCTGCATCCCAGATTCTAGAACGCGGTTGCATTTTACTACAGGCCCCCTCAGGTCCGTACAAGGAGCCAACTCATGCAAACAGGATTCAGGTCAGAAAAGTTGCAAACCTGGATGCCAGCTGACCTCGTGGTGGAGTGTCAAGACTGAGTCCCAGCGAGGTTCCTCCAGCGTCTGAGCAGGTCTCTCCGCCCCTCACACACCTGTGGGCTCGGCAGGTGGATCTGGTTGTTAACAGCATTGAGAGGAGAGACCTCTCTGGACGGATTGCGAATGCCTTCTGCAGGGATAACTGGGTGCTTGTTTTCCTGGCTTCCAGAGCAGCTCTTCCAAGAGGAGCAGAGGAAGTGCCTGTGCCAGGACCAAGCTGAACGCTCATGGATTTGGACATGAGGCTGTGTTGGTTTCGGGTGGGACTGCTTAAATTGGAGGGGAAAGTGAAAGTAGAAATTTCTCTGTGCAACGCATAGCAAAAAGATCAAGCGTGAATAAGTGAAAATTGTCAAGATGTGGTTTTACAGACACAGGAGACATTTTTGAGAAAGGTGAACATGGGGCTGCTTTTCCTTGCTATGGCTCGTGGCGATGTTTTCAGAGTCTGCAGTGTTTGTTGTTGACTTTAAAGCCATCCCGTGCTTCCTATGTGCTAAATGTTGTCACAGGTTATCCTACCACATTTTCCCATTGGGTGCCTGTGCTACGTAGTATGATGCCCACAGC
The DNA here is from genome assembly GCF_051225735.1 of Oryctolagus cuniculus. Taxonomy (NCBI): domain Eukaryota; kingdom Metazoa; phylum Chordata; class Mammalia; order Lagomorpha; family Leporidae; genus Oryctolagus; species Oryctolagus cuniculus. The sequence continues at coordinate 147,662,836 of NC_142868.1, read as the reverse complement.
ACAGGTAGCGACGTTAGGAGACATCACTTTCTCCTGGATTACACAGCTAGTGGCCAGCAAAGCAAAGTGATTCCTATTCAACGTTCTTGCTTCTCCCACTTCTCCAGGCACTTCTTTGGCTGGCCTTCCACCTCCCTTGCTTCGCTGAGTCGTCCTAAAGATCCACAAGTACAAAACGTGGTATCGGCTCATGTGCAAGCAACACCAGAAGTAGAAGGCCTGGCTTCTTCCCTCAGGCACGGCATCCATAATGAATAGAGACGGCACCCGAGAAAGGCTGGTTCCTGAAATCTGGCACTCGCCTGAAAGGACTGCCTCCCCACCTAAGGTGTGAGATATGAAATAAGTCAAGTGCATGGGTCTCATGGAAGAGGAAGCTCCAAAGGCCTCACCGTGCCACCTGGAAGAACTCGGAAATTGCTCCCTGCCCATGGCATTACATTAGCCCTGCCCAGGACTAACATTTTAGTCTTGACCATTTATTCCTGCAAATTTTTTTTTTAATCCAGGAATTGGGACACTCTTCTCACGGTTGTTGGAAAATCAAGGTATGCAGCAGTAAATATAAGCACATTTTCCATCTCTCAGTTATTTTTGTTAGGATGTTAGAAAAAATAAAACTTACATATGAAAAGAAGTTTATTTAAGGAACCTACACAAAGAACAAAGTTAGGTATCTAATAAAATCTGAATCGTAGCACAAAGTCAGGCATTTTAAATCCGTAAGATGTCATTCTACTGCTCTACCATGGAGCTCTTGTCTACAAGTGTTTTCCAGTGGACCACAGAGCCTCTACAGTCTGGTTGCTACTGAACCTCTGAGCCTCAGTTTCTCCCTTGTCCTAACGCTCAGCCTCTGCCCTGAACAGGGGCTGCTTCTGCTCACGCTCTTCCAGAATGCGTACTGGAAACACTCAGCTCTTTCTGCCTCCCTGATTTCCCCACTCACCACCTAGTGACCCTACCTTCTCGGTCCTCTCCTCTGCCCCCCTCCTGGACATTTCCCTCCATTTGTTCAAGGAATATTCCTACTGTGCCCCTCATAATACACGGGACACACCCACAGTCGTGGAGCGGGCTGGACTCCACATGGGCTGAGTCCACGGCTGAGGTCAGGTCTGTAGGGGGTCTGATGAGCAGGTGGCGCAGGAGCTGCCTGGGTGAGAACCTCTCCTAAAGGAAGACATAACCAGGCCAAACAGCCTTCTACATTGTAGGCTGTGCCAAGTCAGCCCTAATGGACTTGTGTCTGGTACCCAGGGAGCAAGATGGCTGTGAGTAAAACCCCAGTTACATTGCAAGATGTCATTTGAATCAGCAGCTGTGACCAAAAGAGGCAAGGATGGGGAAGGCATCTGCAGAAGGGCAGTGCCCCAGAGCAGGGCCAGCAGGACCAGAGCTTGAAGCCCGCTCAGAGGCCAAGACAGAGCCAGAGGGAGATGGTAAGGAGAACTCGGGAGCGAGCACGGAGGTGTTAGCCCATGGGTGACAAGGAGGGTGCCCAAAAAGTGCCAGGAAGGATCTTATGAAGGAGTTGTGGTGGGAGCGGTAGGCAGCCACATACAAGGTACGTGGCCACTGCACTTACCAACGTGTGTGGGCATTAGGTGAGTGCCATGTCTGTCCCCCCTCCTGAAGCTTCTAGACAGAAAAGGCCAGCCAGAGTCTTTTGGAATCCCCACCCCAACCCCAGCAAGGAAACGTACATGACGAGCTTCAAAACATTTATGGAAAATGTGTATTGTGAAAAAACTATGCATAGATTTTTAACACGTTTTTATACCAAGATAGACTTCTTTTAATTTCATTCTCTGACACCACACTGCCTGGTGGTTAAGACATGAATGAATGAATGAATGAATGGTTAAGGGCGCTACATTCATTTCAGAAAACATAAACAGCATGAACAAGTGTGCAGAGATGGAAAGGGCAAAGCAGCAGGAGGATGCAGGGAGAGAAAAAGGTGACCACTGGGGAGTGGTGAATATTAAGTTAGAGAGAAAGGCTGGGGCCAATAGGCGAAGCATCATGAAACCATTGGCGAAGAAGTTTAACTTGGGGCATCAAGGCGCTCAAGCATCCTTGCGGGCCAAGGCTCGTTTGTAAATACGACAAACAGTTTGTCATCAGTGTGAAAAACCTGAATGTGCATTCGGTTTCTTGGGTTCCAGATGGTATTTGAGGATCCATTGAAAGGTTATTCTCTCATCCACTCAATTTGCTCCATTGGTTTTCAGTTGTTTCAAAGGTTTTCAGATTTGGTTTGGTGGAACACTTGGAGAACAGGGAGCATTTTGTTTTCTGTTGATTTGTTAATGGTGCGGGTGTAAAGTGTGTTAAGTCTTGCTTAACACTGAACACTGAGGACCACAAAAACGAAGACGCTTTTACTAAGGCTGGACAACAGACAGACTCCCCTATGCCTGGTCTGCGTGCCAGACCAAGTCTTCACTCGCTTGCCCCTTACTGTGGGCACTGGGTGCAGAGCCTGTGGCTAACTGCGCTCCCTGCGAAGCTCTCAGAGTATCTGACGCTGGACTGTGTGGCCGGCCTCACTCTGCTCGCAAGCCCGGGGGAAAGAGACTCCCAGCTACGATATTAACGAAGGCCTTTCACAGTTACCAGCCGTCTACACAATCTGCATTAAGCACTAAAAGATACCTCTACAATCTCCTTCATTCTTTTCCTTTTTTGGCACCTGCACGAAGCCTGGCAGGACTAAAGAGTCACGGTTGCGGAGGATGGCGAGGGGGAGGGCTGTGTGGCTTCATGTCCGAGTTCCGCAGCTCATTCTCCTCCATTTTCCTGTCCTAGGGAGGGGACAGATTTTTCCTTGTTTGTTGGGAGGCTTAACATCTAAATTCCCTTGGGACTCCTGCAGATGAGGTAAAATGAAAGAATGCAAATGAGAAGAAGAGGGGATAGCAGGAAAGAAAAAAAGGAAGGGTGGAAGGAAAGAATCCCCACGAGCTTAGAGCTTCTCTTCACCTCTATGGAGACAGCTTCCAAAGAATTTCATGACCGCTTGGAATAACGTCTGCCCCACCTGTTACACACACCCTGCAAATTGGCTTCAAATTTTACTACATTTTCTAAGTAATAAAATACTCCTTACTCATAGAACATGCTCTCCAGGTACGGGAGGCATGGCTCGCGCTCAACTTTGTCGGGAACTTGCTCACTGCTGGTAGGTGTGCCATTATGGGCTGATTATATTTTATAAGTGGCTTCCTTTTCCCAAAGCAGATGTCTCCATAGTCTTGTCTCCAAGACAAAGTGCCAAAGGCCCGATCCTCACAAGCCATTTAACAGAAGCCAGTGAGAACACGCACAGTGAAGAAAGGCAGTGTGCACCCCCATGCAGGTGCTAGATAGAATGTTTAGGGTGCCTTAATTATGATAATGACTACTCAATGGTCAGATTTATAAAAGAGAGAAATAACGATTTTTAGATACTTTTATGGTCATGTGTTATTACACACTAGTGAGAAATGGGTTTTTTTCTCCGGGTATGTATACCTGATTATAGTAATGATGATAATAATAATAAGTTATATTTTATAGGCCTCAAATTCCAAAGGCCCTTGAGCTCCTCATATCATCATTACTGTAACTCACCGCTAATTAGATACTGACAGTCTGGGCATGCAAGTAAGAATACTTGCCTATACTCTGACTCATTTCTAATGGGAAGGTCAGCGGTTCAAATCCTGGGAAAGATGGTGCAAGGACAGGTGGCTGCTGCCTCCCAGATGCTCTGCGTCACAGCACGCAGCCGGCGGTCCCTCGGGGAAGAGAAGGCTGCAGTACCGGGAGCTGGCAAAGCCCTGGTCTGGGGATGAGTCAACGAGGCGGGCCCAGACTGGCTGCTGACCCCTGGGTTTGGATTGGATTTTCCCAGACTGTCTCAGTTTCATATGCTTTCTTCTCTTGACAGTGTATCCGTTTGCTAAATCTGCTGTCACAAAATGCCACAAGCCGGGAGCTTCAACAACAGAAATTTACTTCCCAACGGCGTCAGAGACAGGAAGTCTAAGAGCACGGTATTGGCTGGGTTGGTTTCTTTTGAGGCCTCGCTCCTAGGCTCTTTAGCTCCTCGGCCATCTTCTCTCCGTGTATGTCTCTGCCCTCATCTCCTCTTTTAACGTGGACAGAAATCATCTGGGTTAGGGCCTACTTTAATGACCTCGTTTTCACTTGATTCCCTCTTTTGAGACCCTGTTTCCAAAAAGAGCCACATGCTACATAGGATTAGGATTACAACACACAAACTTCAGGGGAGACACTGTTCAGCCCATAACAGACAGTATTCTGAATCTGGGTTTGGACAGTTTGTGTTGTGGCTAAGATTCCTATAATCCCTTCCATGTAATCTTCAGTCAAAAACTAGCATTCTAGTTAGGGAAGTGAGAGGTAAAATTCCTCCCCATGATTTTCCAGGGACTCCTTCCCCATGGTTCCCATTCAAGGTTAAACCCAAAGTCACCTGCTCAAAAGGCTTCCCCTGAGTCCGGTAATGTTCATGCACCTGACCTCACCCCCCGCCCCCCACATCACCTAGGTTACTTTTTAATAGTACTCACCACTATCTGAAATCACAGTGATCATTTATTTACTTAAGCACAGTTTCTTTCTCACTGCACTCTACATTCCAAGGCAACAGAAGCCATGCCAAGGGTTATACCTGGATCTCAGCGCCTAGGAAAGAACCGAGCACAAAGCTGCGCAAGTGATCTTAAAGCATAGCAAGGAGAGAGATGACCGGAGTGGCTGTGTCCTCTCCAGGAGAAGAAGTAGCAGTCTGTTTCCCAAGGGTTCCCCCAAAAGGCTTGTGTTCCTTGGCAAATGTTCCAAGATCTAATCATCAAGACTCAGAAATCAGATTTTGTCAAAACCCAAAAGGCAAATCCATCACTCAGAGACGCCCACCAGGCTGATGTGCTAAAGGGGACTTCACTTTGGCCATTCATGCTGAGTGACAACTGCCAAGAGAACTGAACACGGGAGCACAGATGACCAGCAAATCTGTCCAACATGGGTGGGCCAGGAGGGGAGGCCAAACACAATCACAAGGCTATGGAGGGCACATGGAATCCAACAAAGGGCATCTGATTGATGGACTGTTTCGTCCCATCCATCTAAGTGCTCAGATCTCACAGCAGGGATGATCCAACCAGCGGCACTGGAGCCTCACTCCAGTGGCAAAGCCACCTGGCCAGGACCAGCGTGGGCAGTGGCAGTGTTCACATCCAGGACTTTCCTTTTCCTGGATTTCCTGGATTTCAGGGATCTGGTTAATCCTCTTTCTCACTGATCATTTTTGCTTTAGTTTTGCTTTACCATTAGTCCTGCACGGTCAAGTCCTGTCCTGAGAACATCTCCCTGCTGAAGGAGACCTCTCACCTCCTTGCCCTGATCGGTTTCCAAACCTCAGCTGTCACAGGGCTAGCACTTCCCAATGACAGCATTTCCCAAATACCAAAACCTAAGTATTCGCAAAACCAGAAACACAGAACAATATGTAATCAGCATTCATTCAATCAATAACACATACTAAGTACCTTCAGTCTGACAGGGAAAAGGTATTCAGACATGAACAAGATGAAGAAGCACTCTCTTCTTAAAATTCTCATTTGCTAGTAGAGGAGAAGGTCCATGAACAAGCAAACAATGTAAGAAACAAGAAAGTATCAAGGAGTTATAGATGCTAGGATGCAAATCAAAAGAGGGTGCATGAAAAAAGAACTCCCTTCTCCACACAGGGGACCATGACATTGAAAACAGTGACAGGGGAGCAACACACACACAGGTTGAAAGGAACAGCACTGCCAGAAGACACAACAAGTCTGAAGGCCCCAGGGCAGAGCACATCTGGAGACAACACACTTAGAGAAGCACCAAGCAGGCCATCGAGGTGACAGGGGAGGGTGGATAGGGAAGCACAGCCCAGGAGGCCAGAGCCACCAGAAAGCCAGCCTCCCTGAGATTTCGAGCAAGGGAAGAGCAGGAAGCTGTCGGAGGTGTTGCCAGGGGAGACACACAATCTGCTTTACGTATTTAAAATGTCACTATGGGAGCTACAGCCACACGGACTGTAGGGAGCAGGTTGGAAGCAGAGAGACCAGCGAGGAGGCCACTGCTGTGGTGCAGGGGGGAGATGACAGTGGTGCAGACCAGGAGTAGCAGTGAAGGCCTGTTCAGATCTGCTTTGAAGGCAGAGCTGGAAACTAGGTTTGAAGTGCCTACCAGCCAAGCAGAAATGCCATGTTGGCCATGGGAGAGAAGAATCTAGAATTAAAGCAAAAATTTAAAATTAGAGATGTAAATTTTTAAGTCATCAGCATATAAAATGTAGTTAAAACCATGGGCGGAATCACCTGAGAATATCGATTAAGAAGAGAAAGCAGCCCCAGTATATTCCAACATTCTTTGGAGGCTATTCTTCGTTGTCCATTTGACCAGGTTAAGGGATACCCAGGTAGCAGGTAAAATTTTACCTTTGGGCATGTCTGTGAGAATGTTTTTTGGAAGACATTGGCATTTGAGTCAGTGGACTGAGCAAGGACGATCTGCTGTCACCCAGTGCAGGTGGGCAATGGATGAAGGCCCAGATAGAACAGAAAGGCAAAAGAAAGGTAAGTTCTTTCCTGGAGCTGGCACTTTCTTCCTCGCCTGCCTTTGGATATTAGAACTCCAAGTTCTCCGGCTGGCAGACTCTGGGACTTCCCCCATGACCTTCAGTGTCAAGCTAAGAATTAGGCCATTGACTCCTCTGATTCCCAGGCCTTTGGACTGGACTGAGCAAGGTCACTGGCTTCCCTGGTTCTCCAGCTTGCAGTAGGCATATCCTGGGACTTGGTCTTTGTAAATGCATAAGTCAATTCCCATAATGAATCCCCATCTGCATGTATACATCCCACTGGTTCTGTTTCTCTGGAGAACCCTGCCTAACATACCATTGGAGAAGGAAGAGCCAGAAAAGAATCTCAGGAAGAAATCAGGAGAGTGAGGTGTCATAGAAGCCAAGAGATGAAGGCATTCAAAAGAAAAGGCATGGTCAATGTCCACCATATTTCCATGCTGAGTAAGATGTGGACTGCGAATCAATATGGAGATCAATGGGGAACTAGAAAAGAGCAGACTGAGTTTAATAAGTTGGAGTGCAATTGAGGTGGGTAGAGAAGAAGGAGAGGCAGTCATTAGAGACAGGTTTTTCTTGATTTTCTGGGAAAGAGAGCAGAGAAATTGGTGAATGAAGTAGCCTCAAGAGGCAGGTATTATTTTAAGAGGTAAGTTTCAAGAATATGTTTGTGTGCTAGTAAGAATGATCCTCAGGGCAGGTGTTTGGCACAGCCTTTAAGCCTCCACTTGGCACACCTGCATCCCATATAGAAGTGTCTGGGTTCAGGTCCTGACTCCACTTCCGATTCCAACTTCCTGCTAACACGCAACCTGGAAGATGGCAGGTAATGGCTCAAGTACTTGGATCCCTGCCACCAACACAGTAGACCTAGATTGAGTTCCCAGCTCCTAGCTTAGACCTAGCACAGCCCAAACTACTGCAGGCATTTGCAAAGTAAATCAGCAGATGGGAGACCTCTGTCTTTCTGTCTCTTTGTCCCTCTGCCTTTCAAATAAGTGAAAATAATAAGTAATTTTTTCATTAAAAAAATCTGTTAACCACGAGGAAATCAAGATGCAATTCTTGAGGAGACCAAAGAAATGCCATGTGGAGCAGGGAGGGAAGGTTGAACTTTGTTGGGGGCAGAGACTCATTGCCCAATGGGAGGGAAAGAGATAGGGCAGCTACAGATGCAGGGGAGTAGGTGGAGAACAAGTAGTGCAAGTCCAGGATGCCAGTGAAAACAAGGGGGGAGGAGAAGGAGGCGGAGGACTGAGTAGAGAAGAAAAATGCAGTAAGACGGTCACACATTGCTGCAAGTGCATCTGTGATTTGGGCTCACAAATTTAGAGCAAGCCCAGATGGCACTAAATGAACGATAGCTAGCGGTTACAGGGGATCCGGGAAGGAAAGAAAACAGAGAGCTGGTGCAGCCAGGGGACACTCCACAGAAGAGGCAGGACTTGAGTTGGGGATTTATGGATTCATGTGATTTAGATGCACAGGCTAGACCCTCCAGGCAGAATGAGAACAGAAAGTAGAGAGTGAAGACAGAAGCAAGGAAGAACAAAGCAGACAGGCAATGGCCTTGTGGAACCATGGAAGGCTCTGAGGGAAGTGCAAAAACAGGAGGGTTAAAGCAGGATTTCAGAAGATTGACCCAGTGTCTGGTATGCAGAATAGGCAGACAGGAGCTTTCTGGACAAAAGGAGAGGGTATCGTTAAGCCCAGGAAAGCAGGACTGAGTGAGTTACCCTGGCACAAAAACCATACGGCACCTCAGATGGCACCTTCAGCCTTCCACCTGCACCTTGAAAAATCTTATATTCATCTGGGGAAGAGGGCATAAAACACTGGGTACATCTTCCAAGATTTTACTAACAAAGTTCTTGGATCAATCAGTCCTAACGCCCATCTTCCCTGCAGAAGACAGTCTGTCCACTGAAAACTCAGGGGCAAACCACGCAGTGGCAGTGGTTCATCCACGAGCTCTGGAAACATGCCAGCAACATGCTGAACCCTGCACACGCGTTACTGAGAACGACCCTTTGAAGCAGATGCTTTCCCTCTCCCCACCTTATAAACAAGAAAACGAAACCACCGAGCGGTTGAGTCATTTGCCCAAAGTCACATAGCTACTTCAAGGATGGGCCAGGTTCAACCCCAGACTAGAGTCTTGGCACAGATCCTCTGCCCATAAAGTCTTTGACCAGACCCTGGACTTGTAGACAGAAATGTCACGAACAGGAGAAACCTTGGCCCCAGGATCTGATGCAAAGGAAACGTGGGACCCACATTACTATGGACAAACTGAAATGCAGAGGATGTGGGGAGAGGAAGTTCACAGACAATGGAGCACTCCTGTGAGGCCAGGTGGAGGGGCCGGAAGAGCAAAGCAGAAAGACACAAAGATCCAAAATTTACACAACACACAAATCTCATTGCTCGTTACAAAATACCTTCTCCCCCAAATAATTCAAGAATTATTGCGCTCTCCTGACATTCTGGTTTCTGAAGAAAAGAGATTATAATTTATTGATGAATGCAAACAGCATGTGTGTCCTCTGAGAGCCAAAACACTTAACATTTTAGCTTGGTTTTCATGTTCTTTTTTCCGTAATTTTAACCTATTTCTTCTTAGTCCGGCTCCTGAGCCACCACCGGCTGCAGACAATATCACTATGTCGAGGACACTTCGCCGGGCCCTACCAGAATATGTAACTGATAAACGCACTTAGGTTAGTAGTTATCACTGTGCAGCCAGCACGCCGGATGATAGGTGTGTGAAGTCACAGCACTCCCAGATACAGAGAATCTGGAATGGAAGAGTTTATTTTGTTTCTCCCAGTAGGTCACTTTTAGAATCACAAAGTGTTCTGGGGTCACTTAGAAAATAAAGAAAACAGAATATATCCGATTGCTGCCGGGGCTGGGGAAGCAAATCCCCAAATCACACAGAACTAGGAAGGATTTGGTTTCATTAAAAGCAGCCACTGGCATTTGGCCCCTAAAGATGAAAGTAAAAGCCCCTTAAACAGGCTCGAACACGAGCTGAATTTCCGGACAATTCCCTGGGGTACCAGAATTGTTTCAAAGAAAAGCATGAGTGTCCACATCTTCCCAGAGATTTGAAAGAGCAAAGCAGTTGCAAACACATTTATCCCCACCTCATGGAAGAGATCAGGGAACGAGGAAACAACATTTTGGGTGCTAAAGAGAACTTCGATTCATAGTGCTAACGACCCCATGCAATGGTAAGACTCCCATTTTCCTGATGAGCAAACTGTGGTCTCTGGAAGATCAGTAGCCTGCTGAGTTCATGTAAAAGAAAAAGTCAGTGTTTCCAAGTCGGTGGCTAGATTCTCACCAGGTCATCATCAGTCAGGCCCTTGAGTTATATTCTGTTGCAGCCTGGCTCCTAGAGCCCACCACTAAACACCTATGTCCCAGACTCAGTGTTTGAGATAGAAAGTACATCGACTAATGTGTGTGTTTATACTGACCTTTCTCCAGAAAGGACAAAAACTTAGCTATCCAAGTTCTGTACAACTCCCCAAGAAGAACAGAAGTCAGAAATGAAGTTAGGAAACATGCATGCCCTAGTGATGCATACTTTCCTGCAAGGCCACAGGTCTGGAGTTCTAAGTTTCCTATCATTTATCAGAAAAAGAGAGAGAGAGAAAAGGAAGGCAGGAAGGGAGAGAGGGAAAGAGAAAGGAAGAGGAGAGTGGAAAGAAGGAAGAAAAGAATGATCAGATTCACTGTGTCCACACAAATTTTTTGTGCAACACAAAGTTTGGAACAGCAAATGGGCCAGGTTCAAACCCAGGCTAGATCCACTGCCCATAAAGCCTTTGACTGGGATGAACCTTGAAAAGTTTTATATTCCACTGCTTGGGACCCCTACATCCCCTACCAGAGTGCCTGGTTCAAGTCCCAGCTATTCAACTTCCAATTCAGTTTCCTGCCAATGCATACCCTGGGAGGCAAAAGGTGATGGCTCAAGTACTTGGGCCGCTACCACTATGTGGGAACCCCAGATGGAGTTCTGGACTCCTAGCTTCAGCCTGGGAAGTGAAACAGAAGATGGTAGATCCCTCTCCAACTGTCTCTCTCTTTGTCTCTCTGCCTTTCATCTATGATGAAAACAAATAAATATACAAAATTTTTAAATGCAAAATAACAATAATATCTCTGATATCATTGTAATAATAAACCAAGTGTGCTTTTCCTTCAGAACAGTTGAATACAAGCACTTCTTCAGGGAAGGAGTGCAATCCTGTCTCCTAGGTGCTTTGCCGGGCCCTCCGTTAAGATCACAGTCAGCGTGTCACTTTCAGGAGCCTCAGACTACACTCTCCCAAAGGATATTTTTTAGCAGCTTTCGGTTGCAGGAAGGTCACAGCAGAATGTGCATGGACCTTGCAAACCCTTGCCTGGACAAAAGTCACCTGCCCTCTGAAGTTAGATGCCAGCCCCACAGCTGAATGCCAAAAGTGATTTGGGACCCTCCCTGGAAGCCCAGGGTCAAATTTTTTTTTAAGATTTTATTTATTTTAGAGGTAGAGTTAAACATAGAGAAAGGGAAACAGAGAGAAAGGTCTTCCACTTTCTGGTTCATTCCCCAGATGGCCACAACCTCTGGAGCTGAACAAATCCAAAGCGAGGAGCCAGGAACTTCTTCCAGGTCTCTCATGTGGCTGCAGAGGCCCAAGAACGTGGGTCATATCCCACTGCTTTCGCAGTCCATAGCAGAGACCTGGATTGGAAGTGGAGCAGACGGGACACAAACCAGCCCCCATACGGAATGCCGGCTCCTCAGGCAGAGGCACACCACAGCACCAGCCCCCAGGAGGTGAAAGCACCTGTCTTCCCTTCTGGAGTGGTTTCTGGTCCTAGGAAAATCCACAACTATCTCAAGTTTCCATTAAAACAATTCTACATACCCATCAAGACCTATCTTCTGGTTTAAAGAAAATCCTTTTTTTTTCCCTTCAATATTCTCTCCCGCTGAATGCTCCCAAACCACATGGACCATCTAGTTTGTCAGAAGATTTCGAGCCTGAGTTCACAGTGCCAAGAGCTTCATTCTCTGCTCTGAAACCTCCCACCCTCTCCCTCTCACATCAGTAAAGCCCCAGCAGCAGCAGTGGGACAAAGAGACAGATAGATGACAGTTCCTGCACCTTCAGCCCGCACTGGGCCGGGTCAGGGAGGTGCCCAAGTGCAGAGCCCAGGGACAAGGAGTGTCACCATGCACGACTCCTCCAGCCTGTTGTCTGACAAGCCTTCCCAGAACCTTCTCCGGGTCTGGCTCTGCTGCGTGGTGTGTGCACTTGAAGAGGTGACTCCAAGGGCCTTTCCAGTCAGGGTTTCTGAGTGTCTCCGTGCTGAGGAGGGAACCACTTGACATTTGGCTGCCATGCTGTTGTGAGCACATCTGATTTGCACAAGACATGTGGAAATCAGAATGTACCTGTCACAGGTGTCAACCTCCGTCTGCTGAGTACAGATCTGGAAAGTGGTCACAACGTGCTGTTTTTCGTTGCAAATGCCTCTGCTCTGACCTTCCATCTGCAAAGGGGCAGGCACCAGCCTTCCCATGCTAATGCGTTCCTTTACATTCCCTGGGTTTCCTTCCAGCCTTACAGCTATCAGATGGGAACTCACGAGAGAGCCACAGAGGTGAGAGCTGTTCTCACTACGACCACGGGCAGCACGCTTAGAATGGCATGAACTCTTTCTAGCTGCTAGGATACCAAAGGAAATTTACAATTTTTATAGAATAAATGAGCCTGCCAGTCCATTATGCATTTAAAAATATGTGATTTAATACCTCCTTTACATTGTAAGTTATGTTACTATTTATTTAGGTTTCTCTGCCTTGTTTGACAAAGGATTATATATAATATCACATCTTCTGGAGCACAGGCAACTCAACTGTCTTAAGTTTTCATAATACACATTGGATGTAGTCAAATGGTCATTTCTAGGCAACACTATTTTTTCACTTAGTGTACAATGATTGGCAAGACCAGGGCTGCCACTGGGAACCAGTACTGCTCAACCAGAAAATAAAATCAAGCCATTATTTTGTTCAAGTGCCAGATATTCACACGGCATCACATTCTTTCAGTGATGGATGGTGGGTGAATATTTGTTTGCTCTTATGGGTATTTAGAATGTTCTCTGTGAGTTTGTGAGAAAGATTTGATGTCAGTTTACTATATTTTCACCTTGGCTTATCCCAACAAAATGTATTTACAGCCATTAAACTTGTTTTGAAATTCCTGACCAAATAAATTACTTTGAAATTGTATTCTTTTGTATTTCTCCACCTCCCTAAACCTAAACCTTCAGAGATGACTACAAAGAGTCAGAGCCAAGATCTGCTTCCCTAGAACAGAAACCACGGCATCACAAACTGGACGAAACACTGAAACAGCAGTTTGATGAATTGCTAGTAGCCGAATGCACACTTGCAGGAGAATGAGAAACTCCTGGGGGCTACAGTCCTAGTGGGCCCCCAAATTCTATGGGTTGCTGTAGGGAGCAACTCGGACTAGACTAAGTTACTGGAATTAAGTCTTATTCTATGCATCTGCTCTCCCACAATATGGCGCTGAGAAGGGAGTAAACAACTTCTACACAGCTGCCTCTCGCCAACTTGAGTGATGACCTGCAGGAGCTGATCCTGCTCCTGATTTGAGGAGAGCAGCGTACTCGGCGTGTGGGTAGCAGAGTTGGGATTGGCGGAAGAGGACTATAAAGGAGGAGAGAGACAACATGCACCAGGAACATCTAAGGGGAACACCTGAGGAACATCTGAGCAGCCCCCGAGAGAGCCGGCTGGCGGTGTGCCGCTCCCCCGCGGAAGTGGGGAAAGTGGCAGGGGGAGCCGCCCTTCCACGGAGGTGGAAGGATCAGCAGCCAACCCGGGAAGGACCAGCAGTAAACCCGGGAAGGGCCGAGCAGACAAAAGAAAAGCGCAGGGTCCTGTGTCGTTCCTCCACGAAGAGGGGGAGCGACAGGTTGCATTCCAGGAACCCTACACAATTCTCAAAGTGAAGAGCCAAGAAAGATATCCTCACAGCTAAGAGAACGGGTAGAGGCAAGCAATGATTTTGAAATACATGGCGAACGTTCTCTGTAACAAACAAAGCTCCCTATGGAAAAAGTCATTGCCAGAGCCTTGACCCAAATTATGGTAGGGTTTCATCATGACAGCGCCATTCTAAATAGAAAATCCATTACACACACCTAACTTACTGAACATCATAGCTTAGTCACAATGTACTGTTTAGCATCCAGCAAAATTTTCCTTCAAAAGTGAAAGAAAAATTGACTCGCAGGTTAACAAAACAGAAATCATTGCCAGATCTGACCTACAAGAAATTTTAAAGGAAATTCTTCAGAAAAAGGGTGAATGATATTGGTCAGACTCTTGGATCTACATAAAGGAAAATTGTAGAAGAAGGATGAAATTGAGGCAGTGTCTTTATTTTCTGTATTCATAACTGATTTATAAGGTAACTTGTTTAATAATAGAAGCAATGTATTGGGTAACTACAATATATGAATTTCTAAAATGAAATGAATGACAGCTATGTCACAAGAAATGAGAGGTCACAAATGCTTGGGAATACTTTGATACAAGGTATGAACTTCACATGAAATAAGACAGTGTTATTTGAGGTAGACCTAAATTTGTTGTAAATATGCATTGCAAACTCTAGGGAAAATATTTTTTTTAACATTTATTTATTTGAAAGGCAGAGTTACAGAGAGAAGGGAGAGAGATAAAGAGTGAGAGAGAGAAAGGGAGAGAAAGAGATGAGAGAGAGAGAGAAAATCTTCCATCCACTGGTTCACTCCCTAAATGGCTGCAACAGCTGGGACTGGGCCAAGCTGAAACCAGGAGCCCAGAGCTGTATCTGGGTCTCCCATGTGAGTACAGGGGCCCAAGCACTTGGGCCATCCTCTGCTGCTTTCCCAGGCCATTATCAGGGAGCTGGATGGAGAGTGGAGCAGCTGGGGCTTAAATCAGCACCCATATGGGATACTGGCTTCTCAGGTGGTGGCTTTACCCACTACACCACAACACCGGGCCCAGGGAAAATAATTTTAGTAAGTAAAATCAATATACTAAGAGGGGAGATAAAATTAATCACATAAAATGCTCCATCAAAATCAAGGAAGGGAAAAAAATGAGGAAAAAAAACAATAAGTGCAAAAAATAGAAGTTACATCATAGATATCTATCCAACTCTACAATATTCAAATGTGAATATTGGCCTAGCTACACCAATTAAAAGACAGAGATAATCAGAGCAGCTTTAAAAAACATAACACAAAAATGTATGTTTCATTCAAGAAACCTACTTTTAATATAAAAACTCAGATTAAACTGTAAAGAAGCAGAAAAACATGTACCATGATAACACTAATAAATAGAAAGCTAGAATAACCATATTAATTTCATAAAAAGTATAACTCAAAACAAGGAAATGTATCATGGATAAATAAGATATTGCATAGTGGTAGACAAATTAATTCCCCAAAAAAATAACAATCTTTAACATCAATATGCCTAACAATAAGAGTAAGAAAATACATAAAGCAAAATCTGATAGAACGGCAAAGAGAAATAAGCAAATCTACTATTATAGATGGAGGTGTTAATACTCTTCCTTCACTAACTGATAGATCAAGAAACCAGAAAGTAAGGACACAGTTGAGTGGAATGGTGATGCAATCAATTTGATCAGATTAACATTTGTAGAATATTTGACCCTGAGACAGAATATCTTATCTTGTTCGAATTGCTATAATACCTTAGACTGAGTGACTCATAAACAATAGAAATTGAGTTTTGCAGTTCTACAGGTTGAACAATCCAAGATCAAGGTGCTTCCTGGCTCACAGATAGCTGTCTGTATTTTCTGTGTCCTCAGATGGTAAGAAGAGGCCAAGCAGCATATTGGAATCTCTTTTATAAGACCACTAATGCCATTCATGAAGGCTCCTCCCTCAAGACGTTATCACCTCCCAAAGGCCCCATGTCCTAATATCATCACCTTGGGTTGGGGGTTAGGATTTGGGTGGGGAGGAAGCCACAAATGTGACATCCACAGCACAACAGAAAACACATTCTTCTAAACTGTTACAGAACATTCCCAACTTAGATCACATTCTGACCATAGAGCACGCCTTCACACACATGCATATTATAGAAATCATACAAAATATATTGCTAGACCACAACAGAATTAAACTACATATCAAAGTAGAACAATAGCTATAGAACCCTCAAATACAGAGTTTAACCTACTTTTAAATAACATCTGGGTCAAAAAAGTAATCTCAAGATAAATTAAAACATATTTAGAATAAAAGAAAGAACAAATAAAACTCTCCAAAATTCATGAGATGCAGCAAAAGCAATGTTCAGGGGCAAATGTATAGCTTGAATGAATATACTAGAAAAGAAAGATTAGAAGACAATTCTCTAAGCTCCCTCCTTAACAAACTAGGAAAATAAGAACAATTTACCCTTAAAGCAAGCAGAGGCAAATGATAGTAAAAATCAATAAGTTAAGAGAGGAAAATAAAGAAAATTGGCAAAGTAAAAACCTGGTTCTTCAAAAAGGTTAATGAAATTGATAAACCTCTAGCCAGGTTAACTAAGCAAAAAGAAAAAGATAGTAATTGCCAACAGCAGAAATGAAATAAGGTTCATCACTACTGATTCAAGGGGCATGAAAAGGACACTACAAAAATACTACAAGCAACTATTTGCCAACAAATTTTATAACTGGTAAAACAGATCAGTGTATTGAAAGACCCAGCTTACAAGCCCACACAAACAGAAATAGATAATCTGAATAGGTTTGATAACTATAAACAAAGTTGCTAACAATCTTCCAGAAAAGAAAGCACTGGATTCAAATGGTTTCACTGATGAATTCTACCAAACATTTTAAGAGGAAACTAGAGTAATTCTACAATCTCTTCAGAAAATATAAACAGAGGGATGGTGTCCTGACTTGTTCTACTGGGCCAGTATTACTCTAATATCAAAATCAAATAAAGACATTAGGAGAAAAGAAAACAAAAAAACTCTGATGAATCTATATGCAATACAAAATATAAGATAGTAAAACCCAACAATGTATAAGAACAATACACTACAATCAAGTGAAATTTATTCCATGTATGCAAGACCAGTTCAACATTTTAAAATCAATGTAATTTTCCACATCATCAGATTAAAGAAGAAAACTCATATGATCATATCAATACATGCAAAAATTCATTTGGAACAATCTAACACCCATTAATGATTAAAAACTCTTAGCAAACTAGGAATAGAGAAAATTTATCAATTTCATAAACAAATCTACCAGGATGGTGTTGAGATGTAGCGGTTAAAGCTACTGCCTACTATGCCAACATCCCATATGGGCACCAATTCAAGTTCCAGCTCTCCCACTTCTAATCCAGCTCCCTGCTATGTGCCTGAGAAAGCAGAAGATGGCCCAAGTGCTTAGGTCCTGCCACACTCACAAGGGAGACCCGGATGAAGCTCCTCGCTCCTGGCTTCGACGTGGCCCAGCCCTGGTCATTAGGAACATTTGGGGAATCAACCAGCAGATGGAAATCAATATCTCTCTCTCTCTCTCTCTCTCTCTCTCTCCTCTCTTTCTCTGTCACTCTGCCTTTCAAATAAATAAATCTTTAAAGAAATGAGTCTATTGAAACACAAAAATTTATGAATGAACTCTGGATGCATATTTGCTAGATTCAAGAAGCCAGTCTGCACAGACTCTATACTGTATGATTTCAATTATATGATATTCTGGAAATGGTAAAAACAAAAGATCAGTGGTTACCAGGAGTTCAGAGGAGAGAGGGTTAAAGAAGTAAAGCACAGGGAATTTTTTATGGCCATGAATCTATAAAACACATTCTGTATAACACAGTAATATTTGACATTGTGCGTTTGTCAAAATGTATAAATTTTTATAGAACAGAGTGAAATTTAATGTATGTAAATTTTTAAAAAATCATTTAGGATCATTAGGTGATGGTTGTAACAAAGATTATGACAAAAAGATCTGGCTGTATTACAAATGCACAAAGCAATAATATTTAAGAAAAGGGTGATGACAGGCCGGCAACCTGGCTCACTAGGCTAATCCTCCGCCTTGCGGCGCCGGCACACCGGGTGCTAGTCCCAGTCGGGGCGCCGGATTCTGTCCCAGTTGCCCCTCTTCCAGGCCAGCTCTCTGCTATGGCCAGGGAGTGCAGTGGAGGATGGCCCAAGTGCTTGGGCCCTGCACCCCATGGGAGACCAGGAGAAACACCTGGCTCCTGCCATTGGGTCAGCGCGGTGCGCCGGCCGCAGCGCGCCGGCCGCGGTGGCCATTGGAGGGTGAACCAACAGCAAAAAGGAAGACCTTTCTCTCTGTCTCTCTCTCTCACTGTCAACTCTGCCTGTCAAAAAAAATAAATAAATAAAAAAGAAAAAAAAGAAAAGGGTGATGACCCAAGTAACTTTGGAAATGAGTGGCATTTTTAAGACTAAAAGCACAAGGAATTGTATAGAAGCACTGTATTCTTATTGTATATGGGTTAACAACTGTTGCTACACCTGTATGCTGGAATTCAACATACAGTAAGTAGATGGCAAATGGTGGGACTCTGGTTTGCCACTGTTGCAGTAGAAATTTACAGATAAGCAAAAGTTTGAAATGATCCATATGGTAATGGATAGAGTTGGAACCACTGGTACAAATACATGCTTAGCTTAATAAAGATATAGATAATTACCTATACAAGAATTTATAGGTACTTATATATGAATTACCATACCTATCATTATTTCCTTGGTGTGTCAGCTGAAGCAGCCTGGAATCAACAATATCATGGTAGCAACTGAGCATATCTACCACTCAGACTTTGGTTTCTAATACCATTCTCCAGCAAAAGAAAACAGAGCTCCTTAGAGAAAACCCTGATTCTAGGAATAGACAGGAAATATAAAATGACCTTAGAGTATCTTGTGTACCAAAAAGTAAGGAAATACTTTTAAAAAAATAAACTTGTGACTGGTACTGTGGTGTAGTGGATTAAGTCTTTGGGATGCCAGCATCCCGTTTTGGCATCCCATATTGGCACAGTGTCCCAGCTGCTCCACTTCTGATGCAGCTCCCTAATAACGCACCTGGGAAAGCAGCTGAAGATGACCCAAGTGTTTGGGCTCCTGCACCTATATAGGAGACCCAGGTGAAGCTCCGGGCTCCCGGCTTTAAGCCTGGAGTAGCCCCAGCAGTTGTGACTATTTGGGGAGTGAACCAGCAGATGGAAGATTTATTCTTATTTTTATTCTCATTCTCTCTCTCTCTTTCAAATAAAATAATTTTTTTTTTTTTTTTGCTAGGCAGAGTGGACAGTGAGAGAGAGAGACAGGGAGAAAGGTCTTCCTTTACCGTTGGTTCACCTTCCAATGGCTGCTGCAGCCAGCGCGTTGTGGCCAGCGCACTGCGCTGATCCAAAGCCAGGAGCCAGGTGCTTCCTCCTGGTCTCCCATGGGGTGCAGGGCCCAAGCACTTGGGCCATCCTCCTCTGCACTCCCTGGCCACAGCAGAGAGCTGGACTGGAAGAGGGGCAACCGGGACAGAATCCGGCACCCCGACCAGGACTAGAACCTGGGGTGCCGGCACCGCAGGCAGAGGGTTAGCCTATTGAGCCACAGTGCCGGCCAAAATAAATAAATCTTAAAAAAAAGAAACAATATCAAGGGTACATCAAAGAAACATAGGAGCCAATAGAAAGAGTCCCCAAGGTCAAAACTGGAACAATTTGAGCAGCAAAATAAATTAAAATATAGTATTGGACTGTAACCAAAGTAAAAAACAATAATGCATGAGCCCATGCTGATATACTATAAATAACTTAAAAAATTAGAGATCATATACAAGACTCCGGTGCAGAAGAATTCCAAATAGTGAGGAGCATAAGTCCCAATCCTTTACATGGGGGCTTTACAAAGCGAATTCCTTCTAAGGAGTACAGTATGGAAGAGAGGAGTAAATTCACAGTGGAGAAACCGAACACTACATCAACCGGTGATGAAAGTCAACATCAACAGTGAGAAATCACTTTAATAGTACCCTTCATAAGATGTGATGGAAGTGTCCATTTACTTCTGTGATATGCTTTCCAGAAACCTATAAGCTCATCTAATCATGAGGTAAATTATTAGACAAACTCTAATTGACAGGCATTCTACAATATACCTGGCCAATTCTCTTCCAAACTGTTAAGGTCATCCAAAACAAGAAAAGTCTGAGGAACTGTGACAGACAGGAGGAGCTTAAGGAGACATTGCCACTAAATGTATCATGAGATCCCGGGTGGGATCCTGACCATTCTGTAAAAACTAAGAAAACCTGAATAAAGACATTAGTTAATACTAATGTATCAATACTGGTTCAATTGGTAACAAATGTACCATACTAATATGTTAATAATAGAGAAAATTAGGTGTGAGGTGTATTCTCTGTACTATATTCTCAATTTTTCTATAAGTCTAAATTGTTCTAGAAAGTAATGTCTATTTTAAAACTGAGTTATATTCTAGTCATTGCACATTTTTTCATTTAATTCTTCACATATTTACAAAACATTTTGAAATAAAATAAATTATATGTCTTGGAATAACCTACTTTTGCCTTAATAAAAGTTTCCATTTTTAAGAAATCCAAAACTTAAGAAAAAAGATTAATAATATCGTGGGCCTTACAGCTTCTTTGGGGCTTCTTCTTCCTATGAAGGCTCCTGGATACGTGTAAAAGCACTAAATAAAGGGGCCGGTGCTGTGATGAAGCAGGTAAGGCCGCTGCCTGCAGCACAGGCATCTCACATGGGCACTGGTTTGTGTCCTGGCAACTCCGCTTCCAATCCAGCTCCCTGCTAATGCACCTGGAGAGGCGGCAGAGGATGGCCCATGTGCTTAGCATTTTTATTTATTTCATACTATAGACCAGATCACCTATAATTTGTCAGTTCTATCAAAAAAAAGAGTTGGCAATTTTTTGAAGTAATAGCTAAAGAATAAAATTGGAAAATGGGCAAAATGAATACTAAGGCAACAGGGTGCAATCATGGGAGCATAATCACTGAGAAAGACCTAGAGCTCAGCTTTCTTTTTCTCTTTTCCTTTCTTTCTTTTGTTCATTCTTTCTTACTATTATTTATTTAATAGATATTTCATGTGACATTTTCTCATTATTTGGCATTTTCTCAAATATAAATCTATATTATTTTATGTCTTATACTTTTTTTTTTACCCACTATGTTCTTTTCCCTTTATCTCTGACCTACTGACCCCTAAGTATGAATTTCACATGACATAAGAATCCCATTTCCCTGTATTGATAAGACCTGGGGTATAGAAGGGCACTTCAATCACATCAGCAAACTCACATTTGTTTTCTAAAGATCATTCCTTCAGATCAGAACTTAACTGGCCACATACCTAATTCGATTAATAATCAATTTAATCAATATGGACAAACCCAATCACGGTGTTCATTTGGCTCAAAGCTGAATTTTAGGCTTGATGTCTTCCCTCCATAAGTGCATTGTCATTGCGGCAAACATGAATTATGTGTTTACTCCTAATGTACTTCTCACCCAAGGATTTAATTATTTTTGTGTCTCATGTGAACTGCCCCCTCATGCACCCTCCAGTTGAAAGCAAATGCCTGATGGAGGCATCACTTACCCTTTAGTATGTTCAGTAGAACCATGACAGGACACTCCTCCAACCCCACCCTGCCCCCAACATACAGCCAAACTCAGTCTAAGCTCCTAGTCCAAGTTCCCAAGAGTTGAAACAGTTTTAAACCATTCAAACCTCCATTAAGATCAAAATCCTTTCTTTACCAGCTTCGCCTAATAAAACATGCCTTATTTTAGCATTTGAAGGTTACTTTTAAAATACAAGGCAACCCCTGTTATTGTCAGCAAGAAACAACTCCGCTGAAATTAGTTGAACAACACTGGATCACCAGACAGCTAGATCCTGATAAGAATGAAGACTCCCTGGTCTAGAACAGAAAGCAATGTCAGAGTAGGACCTGAATAGTCAAGAACAAGCAAAGGCTATTAGGAAACCCAGTCAGCATTCAAGATAACCAGCGCTATGGTTCCCATGTGATTTGTCCCACAAAAGTTCATATGTTAAGGCTTGTTCCCCATTTTGGTGATATGAGTGGTGGTGGAACCATTAATAGGTAGGGCCCTGTGGAAAGGAATTATGTCACTGAAGGCATGCTCTCTAAAGAAATTGATGCTGGTCTCTAGGAGTAAATTAGTTATTCACATGAAAGTGAATCATTAAAAAAAAAAAAAAGAGCCAAGTTGACCCTTGAAGTTCTCTCTGGCTTCCTGTCTTGCCACATGATCTTTCTTTCTCTCAGGCTCCCAACCATGATGTCATCTGTCCTGATGTGACCCAGTCAGGGTGCCCTCACCAGAGCTGGTGCCACATTGTGTGGGCTTTCAGCCTCCAAAACTGAGCTTAAGTTACCCAGCCTTAGGCATTTTGTCACAGCAATGGAAAGCTGACTAATATAATCAGTTTACAAGGTCTAGATAAAACTTGAAACATAAAGATCGCTGATTGCTTTGTTAATAGTCAGTCCCTAATTAATATTAGCTAAGTGAGTTGAAAGATGTTTTTCCTGGCTTCAAAAGGTTTCCCATTGCTGGACGTGTACACACTCAGGAGTTGGATGGTCACATACAGGGATGTCAATAGTGGAGCTGGGGAAGAGACTGGATTTAGTACAGATAATGAACCAGTAGTGGCTCATGAAATTAATGTAAGGGTAAAATGGAATGGACAATTTCAAACTGTACTATAGTCAGCAAGGACAAATATTATTTAGTGAAAACTTTGTTTCGTTTGTGTGTGCACATGTGCCTAAGTGTAACAGGAAGACTATGGCAGGAAAAGTAAACCACCGGCTTTACTTGGTCCATGGTAGATGCTCAATAACTGCTGTGCATAAAATCAAGTGGAAAAACTAGAATCTGGGAGTCTGAACAACTCTGGCCAGGTATCCTGACTTTGATTTTACAGAAGAGTAAAATACTTACGTATATTAAATGGCTTGCTCAAAGCCACCGCGCCAGATAGCTCCTGTGCCAATATTTGAGCCCACTTAGAACAGGACTCGTACAAGCCCAGTTCTGGTCAGTGCCCCAGAGCACTCTCACAGGAGCTTGATGATGAATGGCAAAAGTAAAAGGGAGAAATTCATTTAAAAAAAATTTTTAGCCAATTAAAAGTCAATCATGTGGCCTCTCTGAAAACCACAATGATTTCAGGTTATAAATTCCCATTCTCAAAATAGACAGGATTCTGAATCACTTCATCTGAAGTGCAGTGCCCAGTGCCAGTCCAGCTGGACCACACAGCCATCACTGGAGGAGCTTCATGAACATATGGATTCCCAAGCTTCATCCCTGAAGAATTAGCCTGAGGAGGCAGATTCACAAAGCACCCAGTGCTTTCGCACAGACAGGTGTGGGAGCCAGGGGCCTAGAGACGCTCCTAGATTTCAGGTCTCACGGAATTCTTCACTGGAAGAAACGATGGACAACACCTAGCCCTTGGGTGGCAATGGGTTTCATCTTCAGTCTTGAATGCCAATCTGCAAATGATAAACAATGACTGTTTGGAGGATCAGCAGAGACAGATTCCAAACAGCAGCCAGGCGTGATCAGACAAAGCCCCAAGAGTAACGATGTCTGTTAGGACGAGGACGTAGAGAGACTACGGCTCCAATCCAAGCCCTGCATTATCCAATTTCGTTTGCTCCCAAAACACACATTTTTTGTGACAGGAATGGAAACCCAGGTTTCCTCATTCCTGGCTAGCTGCTTTATTTATAACAATAAAGCTCATCAGAAATGCTGGTTTCTAGAGCGCTTCTAGCTGGTAGATGACAGAAAAAGCCAACATTTACTTTACTTGAAAGATTAAGGCAAATCAGTCCTAATTGCTCCTACTCATTAATGTCTTGGCCACTTTAAAAGGTAGGTCAAATATTTTATTCCATTATTAGCTATAAAATTTTAAATACTGAGTTCCCTCAAGAATTAATCAAGAAAAGTCATATTTTTTTAAAAGACCTAGCACAGTTTTTGATGTGGGTTTAAATTCATACTAAAGAAAATATGACTGATGGAAGATCTTCTCTTGAGAAGAATATATAGCCTGGGGACCCGCATGGTGGTGCATCCACGTGAGCACTGGTTGAATCCTAGTCACTCCACTTCCCATTCAGTTCCCTGCTAATGCTCCTGGGAAGGCAGCAGAAGATGGCATAAATCCCTGGGCCCCTGTCACCCATGTGGGAGACCCGGATGGAGTTCCGGGATCCTGGCTTTAGCCTGGCCCAGCCTTGACCATTACAGTCATTTGGGAAGTAAACCAGCAGGTGGAACATCTCTCTTTTGTGTCTCTCCCTGTAACTAACTCTACTTTTCAAATAAATAAATAATTCTTTATAAAGATAAAGAAATAAATCATATAGCATGAAAATAAAAATTACTGGATGTCTGAAGAGGTGAGAATGTCTGTCTGAAGCAGTGAGAATGTACAAGAGAGTGTACAGTACCGGCGGGGCCTCTCCCTGCACACGTGTGCTCAGAACAGCCAGGGCAGAGCTAAGGGAAGGATGGAAGCTGGTCAGAAACCTTATCCTCTTCCCACTCGGACCTGCGGCTTCGACTTCCTCATCAGTAAAGCGTGGAGAACAGCTCCTACCCCTCAGGCTGGTTTTGAGAGTTAGTCAAGAAAAATCTTGTGTTCAGGGCGCACCCAGCACAGTTCCTGGCATCCAGATGCCCCCGTTATCGGCTGGGAGGTCGGTTCCTGGATTCCCCGCAGACAGCAAACCACTCAAGTCCCTTCTACACAATGGGCTAGTCCTGGCGTAGGAACTACTCGCATCCTCCCATAGACTGCAAATCCTCTCTAGATTCTTTATAATACCTAAAACAACATAAGTGCTGTGTAAATAGTGGTTACACTGCAACATTTAGGGAATAATGACACGAGAAAGTCTGCACATGTTCAAGACAGACGCAACTTTTCTTTCTCTGAATACTTTCTACCCACAGTCAGTTGAACCCAGAGACACACAAGCTAAGGATTTGGCTGTAGGTAATTCCTTGGTAAATGTGTCTTTAATCTGTATGCTGGGTTTGGGCAAAGAAGTTCCTAGGTACCAAAACCTCCAAATCCCACCTGAAGTCTGTTCAACTCAGGGCCCTATCTGAACTGAGACTCCAGGGGCCGCAGAGACCCGAGGCCAAGGGCAGAGGTCACAGGAGGTGGCACTGGTAGACCCAGAGACCCGGGGCTAATCGCAGAGTGAAAGCATTCAGAGTTGGGAGGGTCGTGAGTGCCCAGGTAGCTCAGCCCTGTGGCCCACAGACAAAACAACTTGGGAGCACACCGCGCAGGAAGGGCCCCTGGGCCAGGCCGCTGCAAGCCGTGTCTGGGTGGCACCTCAGGAAACAGGTATTTCTGGCGCTGGCGTGCTTCTTGTGTAGATTAAACACAAGGCTTTGCCAGGAACTAAACATTTTGACTTCATTCTTTCTCCGGCATGTCTGCCGAATATTTCCAAT
>NC_142868.1:145127500-145170000 GCF_051225735.1 Oryctolagus cuniculus | reverse complement strand
CAGTCTGACTGGCTTCTTTTAGGCTCACACTGGGTTTTAAGCTAGATCCATGTGCATGACTGGCAGTGCATTTGTTGGGCCAGATCTAAGGAGCCAGAGAGCGTTCAGCTCCTTTTTGCCTACAAAAGAGCAGCCAGACAACCAGCAAGAGGCCTTGGATGTAACACAAGGTGATACTTACTTAGTCAGCCATTCTTCTTTTTTTCTTATAATTTTTTTAAACCAAGAAGTTATCAATTTCACAAAGAAAAGAGGAATTAAATTATCAAAGAGTCCTCTTTTTGGAGACCCAAACTATTTGTTAGTTCTGCTAATGCAATTTGAAGTTTTCAAAAACAAAATAATTGCTTTTATAATCCTAAAATAATTATTTTTAGAGAAATATAGTACCTACCAGGAAGTCATATATATTAGTTAGGTTAATAAAAGAAAATGTTATTTAGAACATAAAACATTATATACCAGATAGCTTCCAAATATGTCAAAGAAAGACTTGGTTAATAACTTGATCATAATTTTATGTTAAAATTCTTTATTTGTATAGCAGTAGCAGAGCATAATACTAATTAAAACAAATACTACAATTAAAAATATTTTCTATAACTAAACAGATATGGAAAACTAGAGCCTGAATATATTACTTCATAAATATTAATGAAATCTAAATTCTTAAAATGTGTATGTGTATTTTCTGAATTTGTTCTTTTATATTCTCTACTCACATATTAAAGCCTAAATTTCAAGCTTAAATTTACATTCTGTTTACTATTTTGTCTATGTATTTTAAACAAATCCAAAATTTAGTAGTTACTACAAAAATAAATGTAATCCCCAGGGTTGATCAAAGATTTAATCTGACCAGATGGGGCAAACTTGAGAAAGATTTTGACTTTCCACTCTGTTTTGCAACAAGAAAGGCTGATTTTTTTCTTTCTTTCTTTCTTTGTTAGAGAAGCAGAGATCAGGCCATCCCCAGAGAAATGAGCAGGTGTGGCCATTTATAAGCATGTCTGCTTATATTACAAACCAGCATAAGAAAAGTTTGAAATGGGTTGAAAAGATCTGCTGAACAGTTTTAGGGTTTCACCCTAAATCCTATTTATTTAGTCAAGAACTGATCAAGTTAGCAGTAAAATATGTAGTCTACCTAAACCTTTAAAGTTGTTGTAATTTTATTTTTTATTTTGTTCCATCTTCTGTAGCAAATGAATAGGTACATTTTGATAATCCTTGCCTCTGGACAAGCACAGAATTCTTTTTTCCTCTTTTTGGAGGAAGGGGGGGGGGGGAGGTTCCATTCTGAATGCCTAATAACAGAGCCTTGCTTCTTGTCTAATGATAACAGAGTGGCAGTCAAGTTCTTTTTCTTAATTTACTACAAAATTAAGAAATTTCATGGACCATTTTGAAAACAGAATCCTGTGAAATATTACTAGCCCTAAGTAAAATTCTTTTTTAAAAAAAAGTTATAAAATTTATCCCAATTAATTAAAGTCCGGTTGCTAAGACTATATGAAATACTGAGCACAATACAAATATGTATAGGATATTGTATTATTGAGGGAGTTAAGGGATATGGAATTTTGGATTTGTTGAGTGCTTTGTTCTCTTATTAATAAACAGAATTTTTTCAGAGGGTAGGAGTACAAGCTATGTTATCTGAAATAATGTATTTTTAAAGTTTTGTTAAAGCTCATTTCATGTAAACATATAAGGACATTTCTTAAATAGGAAGACTTTTCAAGTAAAAATTTATAATATTATGAAAGACACCTTTGGGTGGGTTATGATCTCAGCGGCTACACTGACAGTTTCTCATGTTCTAATTCACCTTCACAAATCCATCGCATCATTTTTTGGCTAAAATAATGTAAATCGGTGACATTTGCAGCAAATATAAAAGGACCCCCATGGCAGCCTTTTTTTTTTTTTTTTTTTTTTGATTCTTAAGATCCAAAGGCTGCTGAAAGAACAATTGAATAAAGTTGAGGATTGGAGAAGCTTGATTTTCTTGCTCTCTGTGAAATGAAACTCTAGTCTTTTTCTTTCCCTTCCCCTTGAAAGCAAAAGTCTGCTAGGGGGTTGTAGCTGTGTCAAAGCCGCTGGGATGCCACTGCTGATCACTTTAATTACAACGACTAAGGAGGATAAAATTAAAAGTAGCACCATTGAAGCAGTGGAAGAAAGCTTGCCTAGATGTCGGTGAACTGTGAAATATAAAAATTGCATACCAATACATTTTTATGGAAAGGAAACAAGGAATTACATTACTTATTCTTGAAGAGTTTGTCCTTAAATTGTCAAGTCTTACTAGTACATCTATCTAAAGCAGATTGTAGACCATTTCAGAAAGATAAGAAAAATAGTAACTTGAAGACATGCTGTGAAAGGGCTAAATATTTTTCAGCTTATGTCCAAAGTGGTTAGTTCTGATCCATCTTTTCGATATTTGAATATTTTAAATCTGTTGTATTGAAATATACACCTTTTTTTTTTTAACTTACCAGGACTTTTGCCTATCTAGAAGATATTGGCAAAGAGAAAAGCAAAGCTTAAGTGTGTTACATTCATCACTTCCCTAAAGGCTTATAACCTATGATTTGGAACCTAAATTTTAAATGAATGTAAATAAATTAGTTTCTCATCATCTCTCTGTATTCAGTAGCACAAAGGGGAATTTAAATAGATTTGTCTAGTCCAAGCATACATAAAGAACTGGGATTTTTAAAAATCAGAATAATGGTAAAGCCTTGCAAAAATGCTCCAAACACCAGATAGAAAATGGATAGGACCAGTGTTAACAAATTAAACAAACACTGATTTTAATTCTTACTGTGCCATTTACAAGATGGTCGTTGTATTTAAGTGAGATTTTGTTTCTATCAATTTGGGAACATAGTTAGTAGCTGTCTCACAGTTTTGGGAGGAATAAATGAGACAACAGATAGACATGTATGAAAATACTACATAGAGCACAGAACTAGTATTTGCTCAGAAATTTGTTGTAACTTGTAAACTGATAGTCATGGAGAGTGCGGCCTCTCAAAAATACTACTTCCATCATACCCTCCAATGCATAGATCCCATTTTACAAACACTAGATTATCCTGTATTATTTGCTGTAGTTCTAAATAATACTGTATAGAAAAAAGGTAAATGTCAGACTGATTCTTTTAAATAGGAAGTATAACTACTTTAGTTTGTTTAAGTGTATTGAGAATAGGCCGGTTAATGAAAGAAATATAAGTTTCCTGTGTATTGAATTTTTCAAGTATACTTTTTCTTTTAATGACAGCAGTCTTCAAAGTTGCCATACCTCTGACAACAGCCAAAAGATTCCCTTTTTTCTCAGGGGACACAGTAAACAAAAAGTTTATTTACAGTTTTGATTCACTGTCTTTTTTTGTATGTGGAATGGTTGATGCAGATAGCAAAAACACATTTCTATACTTACATAGGTTCAGGCGCACCTTCATTGTCAGAAATATTCATTTTCTACATATTTGAGTGGTTTTTGCTGAATGCAATACTAAAATAATAATCACTCTCCCTACTCTGAGTATTTTACCCTTGAACCTGAAAAATATCTGTTTTTTCAGTTTAAAAAACATAGATCTTGTGCCTATTTAAATATTACTACAGAGACTGACTTTTAATATGAGTCTATATATATAAAATTAAAATGGGATAGTATTACTTACAATGAGTCTGGAGATAATAACCTAGAAATTAGTACTATCAACCTAAAATTGGTTGTGTAATCAATTGTTATAATGACAAGCTTTTCCTTCATGGCTCTGACAATTAACTTATTTTCTCATTGGTTCTTTGTCTTAAAGGAAGTTAAAAAGGTGAGAAAACAAACAAGGCAGATAGGCCCACTGGAGAGCTCTAGGCCCAAGCAAAATTGTCTCTGTGGTCTTAGGACATTAGTAGAAAAGTAAATTAAGGCAATCTGATAGGGAACTAAAATTCTGTCAATCAGGCTCAAGATTTTGTGCTGTGTCCATAAACTTTGTTTACTGTAGGGTTTTATGAGTTGTAACCTGCTCTTGCAGTCTGTTAATGAGGCTAAATCTTACTACTTGAGAATTGAATTACAGCACACCTCTGGGCTAATGGTTATAAACAGAAACTCCCATTAGGGCTGCATTCTGATTTGTTCATTTGCATTTTTTCTATTGTGTAGAGAACAATGATGGGTAAATAAGCACAAACAAACAATTTACATGGAAATTGATAAAGTGTTGGTAATTAGTATTTAGAGTTGGTTTTATTAATGATTGCCTGCTTTAAATTACACTCTTGGTAAGCTCTCAGAAACATTTGCACATGGGAGTATTATTGGGAGGTGGGAGGTAAAGCTGAGGGGAAGTGATGGCTTGTGAGAAAAAAAAAAGGTTCCTATTTCATATTCAGAAAGGTGCAATCATTTATTTCATTTTAACTTAGTTAAATTGACCCAAGACCACTTCATCTTAGTCTGAATCACGGAAGTCCAGCTCTGTAAGAAGTTATTATTCACGCAGCGAAATTCAGTTAAACCAAGTTGCCTGAGGCAGGTTAAATAATGGTTTTTATTAGTGCTCTTAACTTTTCTTAAGTTTGAAAGATGAAAGTTTAGTAAAAGCTCATTTTTCCTCAGATGGTCATGTAATTTGATAGTTTGGGGATCAAATAGTATGGTGGTTAAGAAGAAAGGCTCTGGAGTTGGGTAGACATGGACTGAACTGGCTCTGACATCAGTTCTAGCTGTGACCTTGTGGCTCCAAATATTCTCATTGATAAAAATAGGGTTATTAAAATTAAATGAGAACATAAAAGCTCAGGAAGTATCAGCAACCATCACCAAAATTAGCATTATCAAGTCTACATTTTCCAAGTTCGTAGTGGGGCAAGGTGCTGTGGTGCAGCAGGGACTCGTGCATCTAGTATGGAGTGCCTGATTCCTGCCTGCTATACTCCTTCCCTTCCAGCCTCCTGCAGGTGTGCCTGGGGGAAGGCAGCAGATGAAGGATTAAGTACATGAATCCTGGCTACTCAGGTGGGAGACCTGGGTGGAGATTTGAACTCCTGACTTCAACCTGGCCCAGCCCCAACTGTTGTGGGCATTTGGGGAGTGAACCAGTGAATGGAAGATCTGTTTCTTTCTCTCTTACTCTGCCTTTCAAATAAATAAATATTTTTTTAAAAGAAAGATTTATAGTGAACTAAAAGTTTTTGAATGTTAACTTTAGCATCTTCTGTCAAACCTTTAGCATCTTCTGTTAAACTTTGCCCACTGCATACTCCCTCACATCTAAATAAACTTGTATCTCCAAATGCTAAGAAAATTTCCCTTGAATGTTAGACCTCTTTTCTTTTGTCCCTATCACAGTACTCATCCTAGGAGACCTAACATCTCATCTCTCCTTCCTTTTCCTAGGATTCTTTTTTTTTTATAATAATAATTTTTGAAAGGCATAATGATAGATTTCCAATTCACTGATTGACTCCCCAAATGCCTGCAACAGCCTAGGCTGTGCCAGGCTGAAGCTAAGAGCCAGGAACTTCATCTGGGCCTCAACATTGGATGGTAAGAACCCAAAATCTTGTGCTACCTAGGCACATTAGCAGAAAGCTGAATCAGAAGTACAGAGTAGAGGGAATTGAATCAGGAGCTCTTATATGGGATGCGGGTATCCCTAACAGTGGCTGTTAAGCTATTATACCACAACACCCATCCCAAGATTCTTAGAACAACTTTTATCATAAGTACAAGTATATTATAGAAAATTAGAAAATAAAGACAGATAAAAGCAAATATAAATATCACATTTCAAAACCCAGAAATCTCCATTATGACAAGTTAGTGTTTGCCCTTTGAATTTTTTCTTTGTATCTATATGTATACGTGTGTGTGTTTATTTTTCTAAGATAGCAAAATATGGTTATTACTATATCAACTGTATTTTTTAAAAAGATTATTTATTTGAAAGGTAGAGTTACAGAGGCAGAGAGAGAGAGGTCTTCCATCTGCTGGTTCACTTCCCAAATGGACGCAATTGCTGGAGGTGGGCTGATCCAAAGCCAGGAGCCAGGAGCTTCCTCGAAGTTCCCCTTGTGGGTGTTAGAGCCCAAGAACTTGGGCCATCTTCTGCTTTCCCATAGCAGAGAGCTGGATCGAAAGTGGAGCAGCTGGGACTCAAACCACTGCCCATATGGGATGCCAGCTCTGCAGGCAGAGGCTTTACCTGCTATGCCACAGCGCTGGCCCCTCAACTGTTTTTTCAATCAAGTTGTGTTTCCTCTATGTTAATACTATGATCATATCTGATTTTAAAAATTATTCCACATTGGCCTGTGCCGCGGCTCAATAGACTAATCCTCTGCCTGCGGCGCCGGCTCACCGGGTTCTAGTCCCAGTCGGGGTGCCGGATTCTGTCCCAGTTGCCCCTCTTCCAGGCCAGCTCTCTGCTGTGGCCCGGGAGTGCAGTGGAGGATGGCCCAAGTGCTTGGGCCCTGCACATGCATGGAAGACCAGGAGAAGCACCTGGCTCCTGGCTATGAATCAGCGTGGCGTGGGCCACAGCGGCCATTGTGGGGTGAACCAACAGAAAAAGGAAGACCTTTCTCTCTGTCTCTCTCTCACTGTCCACTCTGCCTGTCAAAAAAATTATCCTTTATAGTATTTGTCCAAACTAGTATCTAACCTAAGATTAATGATGGCAGTTGGTTAATTGTATGTTGCATTTTCCTAATTCTGATTTGTTAAAGTGACTAGGTCAGTTGCATGAATATCTGACCTTCTGGATTTTTTTTTTTATTGCTTTCTTGTAGTGTCATTTGTCATGTTTCTGTATCCTCTGTGTTTATGATAACCTGGAATTGTATCTAAAGGCTTTGTAGATTCACTTTAAACATTTGGGCTAGAATGTTATAGATGGTGTGCATTTCATGTGCTTCACATAAAATATGTATAACATGTAGTTGAACCACATTAATTAAGCTAAGAGCAACCCTTAAACTCGTGATCTATAATCTCTTATCTAGTTCTTATTGCTTCATTTACAAATTAAGTTTCACATTGAAACTAAAAGTAATCTGCATGATTTTTTAAAGATTTATTTTATTTGAAAGGCAGTTAAGAGAGAGAGAGAGAGAGAGAGGTCTTCCATCTGCTGATTCACTCCCCAAATGGCCACACGGCCAGAGCTGGGCCAATACTGGGTCATATGGAAACCAGAAGCTATGAACTTCTTTCTGGTCTCCCACATGGGTGCAGGGGCACAAGCTCTTGGGCCATTTTCTACTGCTTTCCCAGGAACATTAGCAGGGAGCTGGATCAGAAGTGGAGCAGCCAGGAATCGAACTGATGCCCATATGGGATGCCAGCACTCCAGGTAGTGGCTTAACCTGCTACACCACAGTGTTGGCTCCTGTATGGTGTTTCTTAAGCATATGTTCCAATTATTGTTGCTGTGTAATAGACTCCCCCAAACGTAGTATAGTAAAAAATCATTGTATTGTGCTCCAAATTCTGCGGTTCAGAACTTCAGACAGGACATATGGGAATGTCTTGTCTCTATCTTACATTGTCTGAGGCCTCAGCTGGGAAGATCTGAACAGCTGGGATAACTCAAAATAGCTGGAGACTGAGATTATCTGAAGGCTTCTTCATTCTTGGGCCTGATACCTAAACTAGATAACCCAAGGCCAGATGTGACTGGGACTATTGACAGACATCTGCATACAACTCATGCTTCTCACAGCATAGCAGCTGGGTCAAAAAAAATAGAGAATGCAAATGTTTTAAGAGAACTAGACAGAAGGAATAGGGCTTTTCCTGCCCTAGCCTTAGAAATCACCTGCAACACTTCCACGTTCTGTTGATTCTATGCAAGTCACTAAAGCTGGCCCAGAGGAATTCAACTCCATCTCTTATTAAGGGAGTGCTGCTGTGCTGTATTTGGAGGATGCTCTCTGTGCAGCATAATATGAATATCCAGTTCCCCAGCAGACATTTACCTCAGGGCTTTAATAATAGTTAATAATCCTTGCCTGAATCATTCATTACAACTCACAAAGTGATGTTTTTACAATTCTACTTTTTTTTGGCATTCATTAGCTGATACTGTTTTTATAAAGTAGAGCTTTCTTTCATTGATTGGTACTATTTACCCTAAAATTCAGTTTCCACTGGAAAAACAAGATAAATAATTAAGTCTCCTGTTAATTACTGATTTTCAAAACTTATTTCAAAAGCTGTCTCAAATGGTAACAAGAGTTTTTACATCTCACTTTTTGAATATCATGGACTTGAATTTTCATTGTTTCAGTGTGTGACTTTATTGATTGAATTCATTGTAGTCATTAATCTTTTTGATATTGAAATTGTCCCAGTCTGTCTATGGGAGCTTTAAGCTTGTGTCTGGGTCCTCATTTACTTGCCCCATTACTTTTGACAGCTTTCCTCATTTGTAGCCGTTTCAGAGAGCTATTTCAGAGATAGTTTCCTATACTTCAGTTTCACCCATCCCATTTCTAGGCTTGTCCCTAATGCTGTTGCTTACCAAGTTTGGTTATGCCTTTTAAATTTTCAGACTCATTAATCTATAAATTTCCTGCCGTTCATTATTCCTTTTTTCTTGAAAGCCACTTCTACTTTGATTCTCATGATATTTGAGTGCTCCTGTTCTCCTCCCCCTCTCTATCTCCTTTTCCTTTTCTAATCTAGATGAAGGTGTTTTCCATGTTTTAGTCAGTAGCCCTTTTTCTTTACAATACCTCATCAGGTTCCTTCATTTATTCCTATAATTTCATCTTACAATTTTATAGTCCTGGTTTGACCTCACATCCTAGCATTTCCTAAGTACCTGTTAACATCTTTAATCAGATGTCCTGCCAGCTCTTCAAATGTCTGTCTCATTCAGACTTCCTCTACCTTCCTTTTTATAGTTCCTTTTAGTTTTGCTGTTTCTATTATTAGTGCCACAGTTCTACTAGTTACCCAAGTTTAAAACTCTGAGTCATCTTTTTCCTCCCTCCACATCTTAATCTGTTACTAAGAATTAGTATAGATACTAATTCTACCTTTAATATATTTCTTACACCATCCTACTCTTGGATCTCATTATAGCTTCCTTGAGTCATACAAGATCCTCCTGGTCTCTTTTCAGTCCCTCTATGCTAACTTATCTTGTGCACTGGTGCCAGATTGATCTTCCATACATCTCTAGTTGGTCAATCTGCCAGACCTTAAAAATCAAAAAGCATGCACATTAAAAATAAAAACAAACTTTTAGTAGTTTCTTTGGTCTTTAGAATAAAATTAAAGCATTTGTACTGTTAGAGCCTTTATAGTATCTACCTAGGTTTGTATTTCTTGCCTTGTCTATCACCATATTTGTGCTACACTCACGCAGACTATATTTTGCCCTTTCCCCCTCAATATTGTTTATTACTTAAATGTATTTGTGCTATTTCTACCTCTCAGTCTCTCCTACATTGACCAGTCTAACCACCAATTCCCAACTCTGCTTTCTAAATCCTACTCAATCTTCAGGCCCAACTCAAAAATGTTGATGCTTTCTGTTTGCCCCTGAGCCAAAAATATTCTTTCTTTCTTCTTAACTCTTACTTACATCTTTCATTTTTCATTTGTTTCAAAGAGAGGCAGAGCAAGTACCTTTTTGCTGGTTCACTCCCCAAAAGTCTGCAGTGACTGGTGCTTGGGTGGATGGAAGTCAGGATCCTAGAATACAATCCAGGTCTCCCACAACAGTGGCAGAAACCCAAATACTTGAGCCATCACTACTGCCTCCTAGGGTCTATGTTAGCAGTAAGCTAAAGTTAGCAGCCAGAGCTAGGTGTTGAACCACATCACTTCATTGTGTGATGCTAGTGATCTAACTGGCATCTTAACCACTAGCTAAACATCTGCCCCTCTTGCAGCATTTTGATCATACTTCCTTATTGTATCTACTGTATCTTTCCCTCTGTCTCATATTCTTTTTGAGATTATAAGTATTAAATGTTAATGCCTAGGTGCTGACATTGTGGTGTAGCAGGTAAAACCACTGCCTGCTATGCTGGCCTCCCATATAGGCACTGATTTGAGTCCTGGATACTCCACTTCCATTCCAGCTCCCTCCTAATGTTACTGGGGAAGCAGCAGAGGACAGCCAAGAACTTGGCCCCCGCACTCCCGTGGGGGACTGAAAGTAGCTCCTGGCTCCTAGCTTTGGACTGGCCCAGGTCTGGCCATTGAGGCCATTTAGGGAGTGAACCAGCAGGTAGAAGATCTCTCTCTCTCTCTATCTTTATCCCTCTCTCTCTCTCTCTCTCTCTCTCTCTCTGTGACTATGCCTTTCAAATAAATAAATCTTTTTAAAAAAATTTTCATGCTTAAAATTTTTACAGCAGTAATAGTAGTGCCAAAGTATGCCGTAAAGACCAGAGACTCAAAGATAAATCAGATGCAGTTCCTGCCTTCAAGTAGTCAATTCTAATGAGAAGGGAGCATCTCCACAGAGTTATAATGAAACACA
The DNA here is from genome assembly GCF_051225735.1 of Oryctolagus cuniculus. NCBI lineage: Eukaryota > Metazoa > Chordata > Mammalia > Lagomorpha > Leporidae > Oryctolagus > Oryctolagus cuniculus. The sequence goes on along the minus strand of NC_142868.1, from coordinate 145,159,471 downwards.
TACACAGATACACAGACACACACACACACAGAGAACACTATAGTAATATAGAGGAAGAAGCACTTTATTCCACTGTGGGGAAGAGGGAAGATTCAGTGTATTTAAACTGGATCTTCAAGAATGAGTAGGAATTGAGTAAGTTGAAAGAAGCACATTTCATGAAGAGGAAATAACATATTCTAAGCCACAGGTACATGAAGCTACATGACATAAGCAGTTCTGTATGAATAAATGCAAAGTTTTATGGAGGTTAGGAGATGTTAAGGGAAGATAACTGTGCAAAGATATATTAGGGCCAGATAATTTATTCTTTGTTTTGTCTTAGTAATGCCTTAGTGTATATCTTTCTGATATACAAAGCAATTTCACATCCACTACTTGTGATTTATAACATTTTGTTAGTAGTCAACAGCTATCTTTGTTTTTTAATTGTGGTTTTAATTATTTTAAATCTAAAAAATCATGTAAGATTTTGGTTTCTTCAATGTATATCCGGGAAAAGTGAGAGTAACCAAAAAAGAATTTCACATCACTATTGGTTTATTGTTGTTGGTTGTTTTTAAATCAGAATTGTATGCAGATGTACTATCCCCTCTCTTATTCCAGCCCCCTAAAAATACTATTTCTTATATTTATCAACATAGGGTAGTGATATTTTCTGGTATCAGAAATGCCTTAGCTAGTGCTCTTTGCATTTATTAGACAGTAGCAGGTTAAATTGTATTCTTTTTAAAAATAAGTTATTAATTGAAATTCTGTTATCAGAATTTTCTATACACCTGATTATTTATTAATAATTAGTAATTCCCATTATTTTCTCAGTGACATGTATTACCAAACATTATTTAATTTTAATGGATATTTTAATATAGTAATTTGCGTTTTTTAAAAGCTGTTTCTAGAATGTCTTTTTAAAATGGTGTGACATCCAACTGATATAGAGCATCCTATTTATAATGTGGGCCAAGCACCATGCTGTAAACCAGTTACTATCATGATGATCAGATTGAAAATGAAATTGCATTTCTGTCAATTACTGAGTTGGCAACTGTTCAATATATCTTAGCAGCAAGATGAAGAGCGACGTCGGCAGCTGAGAGAGAGAGCTCGTCAGCTAATAGCAGAAGCTCGATCCGGAGTGAAGATGTCAGAACTTCCCAGCTATGGTGAAATGGCTGCAGAAAAGTTGAAAGAAAGGTCAAAGGCATCTGGAGGTGAGTTAAAGAATCTTGTATCATATTCTACAGACAACCCAGAAATCCACAGTGGACCTTTTGGGACTTTTTATTTATTTATTTTTTTTCAAAATGTTCCATCAAAAACATAAAGTTTCTAACCTATTGATATATTGCAAAAAAAAAGCTAAAGGAAGCATAGCAAATCAGAAAATAACTTTCTGTTTTCAAATCAGCTTTTGGCTTAATTTTTAACAACTCAAAAATTATAATCCTGGAATATGCTTTATTAGAAAACTCACATAGACTTTGATTTGTGGTATTCCATGATGTCTCATTAATTGTATTAAGAATAGGTAAAATGCAATCAAGTTCTCTACATCTGGTTCATAGGATCTATTGGTGGTGAGCTTTGGCATGGAAGATTTTCAGTTTGAACAACATCTTTAGAAATTAGCTTTAATGATATTCTGGCATTATGGCCTGATATATAAGAATTTTAAATATGTCTTCTATTAATTTCTTCTTCATCTCCTTATTCTCCTTATTCTGAGAGAGACTTCTTCAGTGTCTATAGAGATTATTCTAAGCTCAATGTTAAGACAAGGAATATATGCATGAATAGAATTTTGATTTTGCCTCTCAGTATTCATCTTTATTATCTTTAATATGAAACTTTTTGTGTTTTTTTAAGAGGAGTAAATTCAAGATGCTGTGGGCTTTTTATTTCAAAAATACATGATCTATTTATCTACCAAAACATGCCAGGTACTTATCCTGAGTTAATCTTAGCATGTTAAGTTCACCCTAAAGAGTAGGCAAGTAAGGACTTGAAAAAGACCTTAGAGGGCTAAAACAAAGGCAAGTTATATTTCTAAGTCAATCATAAGTTTCTTCAAAGTAAACTGAAAGTTACTGCTGCTATTTCTTATCAATTCCTTAAATTAAGAGCTTACTGTTGAAGAGAATTCTAGCTAATGCCTATGGTATCTAACCTTCTATCCCATCAATTTGAAAGCTTCTTCTTCAAACAGCTGTTTACCTGTCCTTCTGGTCTTCTCAGGATGTTTATATCATAGTTAAAACCTCCATCTGACCTTTCTAACTCCTTTAGTTTAATACTTTTATTGGAATTTTTACACATTGCTACTGTAGTGTTATAATAACATCAGTAACCACAGCTACATTTATATAACTTATAATTTGCTTTCACTTACCTTTAATAACAAGGTGGATTTTTATCACAAAAATTACAAATATTCTAAATAAGTCTTAAAAATCTTTGTCTCCTTGTACCTGTGAGTGATAGAGAAAAAAACATACTTTGTATCCTCTGGATATACTGCCCTAAAGCTACTAATGCCACCTTCCTATAACATGGTAAAGCCATATAAGAAAATGATAATTGCAAATGGAAAGGCATCCAATGTCTCTTCTTCCACTGGCAAGCAGATAACAATGCTAAATGAGTTGTAAACTCTGATAAGGCTAAGCATTTAAAAGTTTTATTTAATTAATGGTGTGGGATTGGTCAGCTATGTAGGTATCTGATTTTTGTAATCAATTTCTGGTGAGATTGAGCCAGGACTAGACTAGACAAAGAGATGGGTATCTTCCTTACATGGTAAAAAGAGGAAGTGAATCCTGAATTTGACATCATTCAACACTCAGAGTAAATAAAGTAAGTAAAGTATAAGGAAGGATTGGAACTGTGGAGCTGGCAAGAAAATACATACTAAAACAGGGAAAACTAGGTGACATTAAGAAGGGCAGATAACTTATGAGAACCTGGTGCAGTTAGGTCCTCTGTTCCCTGAAGAGAACTAGTGACCAGGATTTATTTCTCCCATAGAATGCAGTATACCTAGGATGTTGGAAGTAGCTGAGTTTCACATGGTAGACTCTTTAAAAAAAATTATTATTATTATTTACTTGGAAGGCAGAGTTACAGAGAGGAGGAGGAGGAGAAGAGAGGAAGAGAGAGAGATCCTCCATCTGCTGGTTCATTCCCCAAAGGGCAACAACAGCCAGGGCTGGGCCAAGCCAAAACCATTAGCCAGGAGCTTCTTCTGGGTCTCCCATGTTGGTACAGGGGCCCAAGTACGTGGGCCATTCTTACACTGCTTTTCCAGGCCATAGCAAGGAGCTGGATCGAAAGTGGAGCAGCCAGATCTTGAACTGGTGCCCATATGGGATGCCAACATTGCAGGCAGAGGATTAACCTGATATGGCACAATTCCAGCCCCAACATGATAGGCTCTTATGAGAGATAAGGTTGACCTAAGACAAGTGGAACAGGCCTATTCCATGTCCTCAGCAGTGGGTCTTGCGTTGCCTGTCTTCATACAGGGATATGAATTATGAATCAAATTAGGTCTACTCTGGTCTCAAGATCTAAGCTGTAGCTATTGAGGATAGGAATTGGGGAGAGATCTTTAAGACAAGTAAAGAGGATAAAATTTTAGGCTGAAATTCAGCCCTTTTTTTTTTTTTTAGGATTTATTTATTTACTTCAATGAGTTACACAGAGAGAGGAGAGGCAGAGCAAAAGAGAGAGAGGGAGAGAGGTCTTCCATCCACTGGTTCACTCCCCAGTTGGCCTCAATGGCCGGAGCTGTGCCCATCCGAAGCCAGGAGCCAGGAGCCAGGAGCTTCTTCTGGGTCTCCCACATGGGAGCAGGGGTGCAAGGACTTGGGCCATCTTCTACTGATTTCCCAGGCCATAGCAGAGAGCTGGATTGGAAGAGGTGTAGCCGGGACTAGAACCGGTGCCCATATAGGATGCTGGTACTTCAGGCCATGGCATTAACCCACTGCGCCAGAGTGAGCCCATTCAGCCATTCTTATATTTGCATGTATCTATTGAGCAGTGTCAGCTACTAGGCAAGACCAGGATTTAAAAACTTTCTGGAATATGCCAAGTACTTTAGCCTTTGCAGGCTATATTATCTCTCTCCCAAGTACTGAACTTTGCCCTTGTAGTCTGAAAACAGCCTTGAACAATTGACATGGCTGTTATTTTCCCCTAGAAAGGCAGTAGACTGGATTTTGTCCCTGGTCTTTACTTTGCTGACTTTTTCATTGCAAAATCAGAATTTGCTTGGGTTCACAAGAGTCTAGATTCTAAGTGAAAATGTCCTTGATGAGATTGATAAGTCAGAAGAAAGAGTAAATTAATGTTGGGGCCAGTGCTGTGGCGCAGTGAGTTAATGCCCTGGCCTGAAGCACCAGCATCCCAAATGGGCACCGGTTTGAGACCCAGCTGCCCTACTTCTGATCCAGCTCTCTGCTCTAACCTGGGAAAGCAGAAGATGGCCCAAGTCCTTGGGTTCCTGCACCCGCGTGGGAGACCCAGAGGAAGCTCCTGGCTCCTGGTTCCTGGCTTCAGATCAGCGCAGCTCCGGCCGTTGCGGCCAATTGGGGAATGAACCATCGGATGGAAGACCTTTCTCTCTCTCTCTCTGCCTCTCCTTCTCTGTGTAACTCTGACTTTCAAACAGATTAATAAATCTTTTTAAAAAAAAAGTAAATTAATGTCTGCTCTTCTAATGTCTAGTCAGAATCATCAGGTCTGAGGAAAAAAATTTTTACTATGAAATAATATGAAAAGAAGAGAGAAAAATAATTTGACACCAGCCTAGATGGGATAGTAGGATGGAAAGATTTTAGAAGCCATAGTCCATAATCAAAACGCAGAGAGGGTAGTGGAAAGCTGACATAAGGTGGAAGTACAGCCATAGGAATGCATTAAAGATGTTCACCCCCCAAACTCACTGCTTAAGTTACTTGACAAAGCTCACTTTTTTCGTTTCTCAAGCAGCAACCAGGTTCAATGGGTAAAGGAAACTTAGTGAGTTTGAGATCAGGTGTCTTCAGCTTCATGGTAGCCACACAAAGTACACGCAAGACATTTGGGGGCATATATAGCCATGTATTCAAGCAGCCTACTGTGACAGTATTGCAAACATAAGCAATCTAATTCTTGTGTGAATGACAGAAACACGCTTATCCTTAGAAACAATAGCCAAGGTACTTCTCCTGGACATAAGGTTTATGGGAGCATCAGCATCAGGTGATAGTATATTGTGCTGCACTTGTTTTTTGAGTTTCTGCATAATAAAATTAAACCTGTAATGGCTTCATTTTATTTATTTTTTAAATTTATTTTCCCCCCAAAGAAACCTTTTATTTAAGGAATACAGACTTCATGCATTTTATAAGAACAACTTTAGGAATGTAGTGGTTTTTCCCACCATACCCGCCCTCCCACCTCTCCACCTTTTCACCTCTTCCCCCTCCTATTCCCATTCTCCACTAAGATCCATTTTTGATTAACTTTATACACAGAAGACCTCTATTTTTCTTTTATTTGACAGATAGAGTTAGACAGTGAGAGAGAGAGAGAGAGAGAGAGAGAGAGAAAGGTCTTCCTTCCATTGGTTCACCCCCCAAATGGCTGCTACGGCTGTCACCGCACCAATCCGAAGCCAGGAGCCAGGTGCCCTCTCCTAGTCTTCCATGTGGGTTCAGGGTCCCTAAGCACTTGGGCCATCCTCCACTGCCTTCCTGGGCCACAGCAGAGAGCTGGACTGGAAGAGGAACAACCAGGACCAGAACCTGATGCCCATATGTGATGCCAGTGCCGCAGGCAGAGGATTAGCCAAGTGAGCCACGGCGCCAGCCCCACACAGGAGACCTTTATTAAGTAAACAGTTCAACAATTTGCATGGAAAACAAAGAACGAAACAAAACAAAATTGTTCCTCAACACTCAAGACAAGGGCTGTTCAAAGTCATTACAATCTTGAAGTTAATTTTACTTCTTTTTTTTTTTTTTTAGAAACTTAATTAACTTTAAAGAAGCACTCAAGAATGATACATCTTTTGAGAGCACTTTGATAAAATTATAATACAACTCTCTGAGGACAGAGGTCCTGTGTGGCAAGTTAGTACACAGTGACTCTTGTTATTAATTTAACAATTAACATTCTTATGTATGATGTCAGTGATCACCTGAGGCTCTTGACATGAGCTGCCTAGGCTATGGAAGCCTTTTGAATCCACAAACTCCATCACTATTTAGACAAGGCCATAAGTAAAGTGGAAGTTCTTTCCTCCCTTCAGAGAAAAGTACCTCCTTCTTTGATGATCACTTCTTTCCACTGGGGTCTTACCCACTGAGGTCCTTCATATAGGACATTTTTTTGCCACAGTGTCTTGGCTTTCCATGCCTAAAATACTCTTGTGGGTTTTCAGCCTGACCAGAATGCCTTAAGTGCCGATTCTGAGGTCAGAGTGCTAATTAAACTGATTGTCATTCTATGAGTCTGCTGTGTGGACTGCTTCCCGTGTTGGAGCATTCCCTTCTTTTTAACTCTATTATTATTACCAGACCCTTAATCATATCCGTATGATCACTTTAATATTTAAGATGGCATTTTTACTACCAAGCTTAAGGGGATTTGGGGTCTAATGGCAAATTTTTAAACTGTACCTTTAGAAGTAAGTCCATAAGAATATATGCAGACCTATACAGCTTGACAGTTAAAAACATCATATACTTCATAATTACAACTTTACGATTATGGTGATTTGTCCCACTGTGCCCCACCTCCCACCCATACTCCAAACCCCTCTTCCTCTTCCCTCTCTTATCTGACTCTTACTTTTTACTGAGATCAATTTTCAATTGACTTTATACACATATATTTAACTCTATGTTAAGTAAAGAGTTGAACAAATTTTATTAAAAAAAACTGTTCTTCAACAGTAAAGACAAGGTCTATTCAAGTCATTTTTTCTCAAAGTATCAATTTCACTTCTATAGATTGCCTTTTAGGTACTCTATTAGTTATCACAGGTCAGGGAGATCATGTGGTATTTGTCCCTTAGCAACTGGCTTATTCACTAAATATGATGTTTTCCAGATTCATCCATTTTGTTGTAAATGACTGGATTTCATTTTTTTTTACTGCTGTGTAGTATTCCATAGTGTACATATCCTATGATTTATTTATCCAGTTTTCAATTGTCAGGCATTTAGGTTGATTCCATGTCTTAGCTATTGTGAATTGAGCTGCAATAAACATGGGGGTGCAAATAGCTCTTTCATATGCTGATTTCATTTCCCTTAGGTAAATTCCCAGGAGTGGGATGGCTGGGTCATTTGGTAGTTCTATATTCAGATTTCTAAGGTATCTCTTTACTGTCTTCCATAATGGCTTTACCACTCTACATTCCTACCAACAGTGGATTAGGGTACCTTTTACCCCACATCCTCACCAGCATTTGTTGTTTGTTGATTTCTATATGAAAGTCGTTCTAAGGGGGATGAGATGAAACCTCATTGTGGTTTTGATTTGCATTTCCCTGATGGCTATTGATCTTGAGCATTTTTTTTGTGTGTCTATTATGGCCTCATTTTATAATCCTCATCCTGTTTGACAATTTTGGACTAATTTTATGGGTTTTAATTAGCAAGGTGAAAGTACTTAAGGGCAAAGTTTAGTGTTTTTGATTTTTTAGTTGTATATGATATTGTGTTCAGAGATTATGGCATGAAATTCAGCTACCTTATTTTAAGATGATATTTTATAGTATGTGATATACATTCATATTGTTTTTTATGTTTTATATTTTTATGTGTATGTATTCCATAGCTTATCACAGTAACTTGAATTATGATAGGACAACTTAACTTTAAGCTGAAATTGTTGCCTTTCATTGATTAAGATAAAATAATATACTTTGTTTTACATATTAAATTAATAAGTACCTTTTGTATATTGTACATAAGAATGTGTACTTGAATGGTCCTTACTGTTTTCAATTATGATAAATAGATTTATCTAAATTTGTTGAACAAATAAAATCCTACAGATCTTCAATAATTTTTATTTTCAGTTTCTATTAATATATTTGTATTGTGTTTTCTGTATTTTATTTGATTATTGTAGAATAGCTTGTAAAATGGTGAATTTTATAAGGACATTTGCTGAGAATCAAAAAATAATATACAAGTAGGAAATTTTTTCTTAAAACATTTTTACTGATAACCTCAGCATTTTTTTAGAACTGCAAAAATTTTTTTAAAGATTTACTCAGTTATTTGAAAAGCTGAGTTACAGAGAAACAGAGGGAAAGACACACAGAGAGAGCAAGCTCTTCCATCTGGTGGTTTATTCACCAAATGAGTGCAATGGCTGGCTTGGGCTGGCCAAAACCAGGATCCTAGAACTCTGTGTAGGTCTCCCATTTGGTTGGCAGGGGTCCAAGTACTTGGGCTATCTTCTGCCACTTTCCCAAGCACAGTAGCAGGAAGCTGAATCAGAAGCTGGACTTTAACCAGAACCTGATATGGATTGCTGGTGTTGTGCCATAACTCTGGCCCCCAAATATTATTTTTCCTTACCCTGTCACCTTATGTATTGGTTTCTTTTCCTTTTCCTATAAATAGTTAATGTATGACTGACCTTATTTTTGTGCCATTAATCATATTATTGAGGTTCCTGTTTTTGCTTAAAGTATTATGTAATGTCAGCTGGAATGCTTTTCTACATTCCAGTGCATATCTAATCTCCTCTTACCTTTTCTTTTTTAAAGATGTATTTATTTATTTGAAAGGCAGAGTTACAGACAGAAAGAGGGAGAGACAGAGAGAAAGAGAGATCTTCCATCCACTGGTTCACTCCCCAAATGGCCACAGGTGGGACCCAGGAGCCAGGAACTTTTTCCAGGTCTCCCACATGGGTTTAGGGGCCCGAGGTCTTTGGCCATCTTCGGCTACTCTTCCAGGCACATTGGCAGGGAGCAGCCAGATCTTGAACCGATGCCCATATGGGATGCTGGTGTTGCAGGCTGCAGCTTTACCCACCACACCACAATGCCACCCCTCCTTTCACCTTTTCCTGCACGCATAATGCATGCAATACTTGCAGAACAGTCCCTATTGTATAATGGCCCTCTAGTTTACTTTCTGCCTTGCTTACCTTCTGGATTTTCAGTGATTAACCATAAATATATTATATATACACAGACACATACACACAGACACACACACATACACAAATATGCAGTATCAAAACACACATGCATGCCTGCAGATATATGCACATATAATTTAGTTCTGGTAGACTGCTTTTAGAGCATTTATATCGATGTTAGGAAATGTGTAACATTAACAGTTGAAAAGAATGCAAGATTCATTGTGAAACTGAAGTCACTGAATGGAAGAAAGTAGAAAATCATTCTTAAGAAGATCTGAGCTAGCCGGCGCTGCTGCTCAATAGGCTAATCCTCTGCCTAGCGGCGCCAGCACACCGGGTTCTAGTCCCAGTCGGGGCACCGGATTCTGTCTTGGTTGCCCCTCTTCCAGGCCAGCTCTCTGCTGTGGCCCGGGAGTGCAGTGGAGGATGGCTCAAGTACTTGGGCCCTGCACCCCATGGGAGACCAGGAGAAGCACCTGGCTCCTGGCTCCTGGCTCCTGCCTTCGGATAGGTGCGGTGTGCCGGCCGCAGCGCGCCAGCCATTGGAAGGTGAACCAACGGCAAAAGGAGACCTTTCTCTCTCTGTCTCTCTCACTATCCACTCTGCCTGTCAAAAAAAAAAAAGATCTGAGCTGTATAGGAGATCAATTTTTACTCTTGCCCTCCCAAACAGTAATCCTTTTATCTAAGGCTGGCAATACATATACAGACATTGTTAGCCCACTCAACATTACTTTTGAGTGTTAGTGTAAATAGAGATTTTGTTTAGCCTGAAAATAATGTGAATGTCACCTGTTGAACATTTTACAGAAACCTGGCACTGTTTATGTAGAAAAAATGTACAATGTTCTATATATCCTAGGATCCTGAAAGTACCTATATCTGAACACATTTCTGGACTGAGCTGTTTTTGTTTTGTTTTTTAATAGTAGTGCCATCATTCTAGTCACTCGGGCTGTGGAGTTGATTGTGATGTCTGCTTCATCCTTGCTGTCTTCAGTATCCCTTCTCCCACAACTGAATATCCAGTTGATTTTCAAATCATATCATACCCACTCCCAGTTCTTTTATCTTACGTTAGGTTCTCCATACTGCTTGCTCAGGAGTTATAACAATCTTAAAGCTGGATTTCCTGCCTCTGGCTCTTCTTTTCTCTAGTCCAACATGTAGTTCAGTAAGTTTGTATGAAGGATAATGTCACAAGCATTGTACACCACCATGCATGATCCTTAGACCATGTTTTGTGACACGTAAGAAGGCATTGGAGAATGTAAGCAAGGGTGACATCATAGGTATAATATTAGAGCTGTTCTAATTGATAAAAGACATAGATTTTAATGCTTATATTTCTACTAATAAATTAAACATATTTCACAACTGGCTACAGTAAGAAATTTTGGTTGAAAACTGCCCATAGAGACTGCTGTTCAGGTAATCTTCTAAAGACTGTGCTGAACATGTTAGAGCACCAATGTCACTCCATTCCTACCAAATAAAATTTAAACTTCACATTCTTCCCTTGTGAGCTTTCTACAGTTTTGCCTTTCAAGTCGTGCTTCCCTTTAAGTTTGCTTGAGCCAAACAGGATTTTAAACCAAGCTGTAGGCCAGCGCCGCAGCTCACTAGGCTAATCTGCCTGCAGCACCGGCAACCCAGGTTCTAGTCCTGGTCGGGGCGCCGGATTCTGTCCAGGTTGCTCCTCTTCCAGTCCAGCTCTCTGCTGTGGCCCAGGAAGGCAGTGGAGGATGGCCCAAGTGCTTGGGCCCTGCACCCGCATGGAAGACCAGGAGGAAGCACCTGGCTCCTGGCTCCGTAGTGGCCATTTGGGGGGTGAACCAACCGAAGGAAGACCTTTCTCTCTGTTTCTCTCTCTCACTGTCTAACTCTGCCTGTCAAAAAAAAAAAAAAAAAAAAAAAAAAAAACAAGCTGTAAATATAATCTGTCTATTGCTGCTTCCATGCCTTTAATGCCTTTTCATCAACTGTACCTCTTGATATTCTGTACATTTTTTTCAAGACCTAATTCAAAGGTTAGTTTTTCAAGAAAGAATTCCTAGTGTCATTGGCAAAGAGTAAATTTTTTATCTCTTGAATTTATTCTATACTTTATTTTTACTCCATAACACCCAACCTATATGGTGTTGTAGTCACTTGAATGTATACCTTTAAGTCAGAATAAATGCTTTATGCAACTGGGTATCACCTTAACATTTAGCATACTGTTTACAATTGTATATATGATAAACAGTAAAAATTTCTTAAACAAATGAATGTTAAATGTTGTGCCTTTGCTCTAGGTTGATTATGGTCAGCAGTAATCAATGGAGGCTGATTGGCAATAATAGAATACTGCATTAGATCCCAAAGATAATTTATAGTAAATTGTTGTGACACAGAGTGATACTGAGGAAGTATTATAAATATTCACCTTTATAGCCCTCAGAAAATTTTTGTTAATTCATTTGTTAAACTACAAAATTGTTTAGGAAAGAATTTGAGAGCAGTTAAGTTGAAGATGATAACTTTTATAAAATTACTCAAATAACTGTGGTAAGCACAGGTGATTAGAAAAGATATCATAGAGCCAGCACTGTAACATAGTAGGTTAAGGCTCCATCTGCGGTGCCAGCATCCCATATGGGTGCGGGTTTGAGTCCCGGCTACTCCATTTCTTATCCAGCTCCCTGCTAATGTCCTGGGAAAGCAGTGAAAGACAGCCCCACTTGGGAGACCTGGAAGAAGCTCCTGGCTCCTGGCTTTGGATTAGCCCAGCTTTAGCCATTATAGCCATTTGGGGAGGGAACCAGTGGATGGAAGACCTCTCTGTCTCTCCCTCTCTCTGTAATTCTGCCTCTCAAATAAATTAATTAATTTAAAAAAAATCTCAAGTTATTTTACTTAACTAATATAGCCATGTATGTTTTGACTATTTCTATAACAATGTTTTTATCTTTGCCTTTTCTTTCCCCTGTTGGGTATATCTGAGTCTTTTTTTGTTGTTGTTATTTTCTTTTTAAAAAAGATTTTATTTATTTATTTGAAAGGCAGAGTTACAAAGAGAGACAGAAAGACAGAGAAAAAGAGAGATCTTCCATCTACTGGTTCATTCCTCAAGATGGCCACAACAGCTTTGATGGGCCAGGCCTGAAACCAGGACCCTGGAACTCCATCCAGGTCTCCAACATGGGTGGCTGCTTTCCCAGGCACATTAACAGAGAGCTGATTGGAAGTGAAGTAGCCAGGACTTGATCAGGCACCCATTTGGGACGCCAGGTTCGAAGGCAGTGGCTTAACCCACTGCGCCACATCACTGGCCCCTTTTGTTTTCTTTTTTAAAGATTTATTTAATTTATTTGAAAGCAAAGTACAGAGAGAAGCAGAGGAAGAGACAGAGAAAAATCTTCCATCTGCTTATTCACTCCCCAAGTGGCCGCAACAGCTAGAGCTGGGCGAGGCTAAAGCCAGGAACCAGGAGCTTCATCTAGGTCTCCTACTTAGGTGCAGGGGTCCAAGAACTTGGGCCATATTCTGCTGCTTTACTAGGCACATTAGCAGAGAGTGGGATCAGAAGTGGGGCAGCCACGACACAAAGTAGTACCCATATGGGATGCTGGCATTACAGGTGGCGGCCTTACCTGTTACACCCAAATGCCAACTCCTATTATTTTCTTTTAAATGACTTACATGGTAGTTAAAAAGTCTTTAATAATCGTTAGCTATTATTATCAGTATTAATGCTGATAATAAGTATTTACCCAGGAAGTCAAAAAATCAAAGATGTACAGTTTCAGAAAGGGATAAATACTGGGGGATTAAGCTAAAACTATAGATTTTGGAATTTTTCAGTTGGAAAAAATCTTTGAAATACTTCACTATTGAAAGTTACCTGATAAAAAGTACATTGCAGAGAGTAATAGAGATATTCTTCAACTCCCAGGGCTAGACAACTCTTTCTCCAAAAGGTACATTGCCTATCAGCCACAGAATTTAAAGCTAAATCCATCATATGCAAATAAAATTATTTTTATGCCTTTTTACATATAGAATTTAAATTAACTAATTGTATCACTAGAGTTCAAAGAGAAAAAAATATTTACTAGAAATCGTTAATGTCAAAAATATTCCATTAATTAATCACGACCTAAAACATTTTACTAAGCATTTAAAAATAGTATAAGACATCCTCATTCCCCATATTTAATTTTGAATAGTAATACTTTTTTTCCAGTTTTCATTCTTCTGAAATATATTAGCTGTTTCTGAAACTTTCATTGTATAAAGGTGTTATTTTATTCTCACTCTTAAGGTATCCATTAATGTCTTAATGACTGTATTCCTTTAATAGCAAAAAAAGTATCAAGTCTTCCTAAAAATGGCTTATAGCTGGAACTAAGGAATAAGGCATGATGTGTTTCTATATGCATTTATATGTAATAAATGATAGAATGTCACAGATCAACTTTATTTTTTTCTCTTATTTATTTGAGATTACTAATAGATTACATTTTAAAATATAGGGACTCAGTGAGCTCAATGATTCAGAGACAGCATGTGGCAAATTGTCAAAACCTTTGCATCTGCTTTGATGTGATAATTCATCTTTGACATATGAATGTAAAATATAAATGTTAATCCAAAACTGAAAAAGTAGCTTAAAACTGATTTCTTAACTTGCTATCTATGTCACACCTGAATAACTGTCATTAAAATACTGTTTTTTCTGCAGTGTTTTGGAGAAATGATATAAAATATAAATAATATACTAACATTATTGCTACATGTTCCTACAGATGAAAATGATAATATTGAGATAGATACTAACGAGGAGATTCCTGAAGGCTTTGTTGTAGGAGGTGGAGATGAACTTACTAACTTAGAAAATGACCTTGATACTCCCGGTAATTTCAAATTATAAATGTTTTGTGTCCTGCTGCATGGCATACTTTATGGTTTTTGTTATCTCATCAAGAATAAGTTCTTTTTTTCTAGTTTTGCTGCATCTTACACCCTCTCAAATCATTTAGTTAATCCACCTTCCACCAATGTTATTTTATTTTATTTTAGGTTGAATGATGAAATCAGCAATAGCATAGGAATAGGAGTTGTAGTTTGTGTTCTTTTATCACTAAGATTCACTGTTACATTTTGTTATATGAGATAGTTTATAGGTATTCAGTAACTGGTTCCCTATTAAGCTGAACTGTTTTGGTGTGATGTTGTAAGGTATATGTGGAGTACCTATAGAATACTCCAAATGTAAGTATAAACCTTGTATCAAATTTTCTGATGTAGTTTAGGAATTGACAGTTTCGGTTGTAATATTATTTTGTAAATTTTGTGCTTAAATATGACTGAAATATTGCTACTATTTTGTATATACTTAACAACCAATTACATGTAATACCATATATGAAACTGCTTATATAGACTGCTATTAAATTAATCTTTTATCTGATATCAGTAAATCAGTAAATCACATTGGCAATTGAGTTTTGTAAGTCAGTTTTGTAAAACATAAAGATACTTGCTTGTGGTTCTTAATAGGTAAATGTTACAAATGCACTGCTTTTATTTTTTTTAAAGATTTATTTTTTATTTACTTGAAATCAGAGTTACAAAGAGAGAGAGAGAGACAGAGAGAGAGAGGTCTTCCATCTGCGGGTTCACTCCCCAAATGGCTGCAAAGGCTAGAGCTGTGCCAATCGGAAGACAGGAGCCAGGAGCCTCTTCTGGGTCTCCCACGAATGCACTGCTTTTATAAGCCAGCAGCAAGTAGCTGTCCCAAAACTTTGTTAACAGAGAGGTTCTGTAAATGCGTATTGAGTTGAATTTAGTAATGAAAGCTCTTCAATGATCTCTTTAGACTTAAAGGTAAAGTGTCAAAATCACTATTATCTATCTTTCCCTGGAAAAGAATGTTAAAAAGAATGATAGCAGACATTGTTTTTCCCATTCAAGGCATGCCCTACAAAGCTTATCAGTTTTGTTTCTTTCCCCATTTGAATCATGCTATTACTTCTCCAAGAAACAATTGACCAAGGTCCTCCTAATCATAAGGAACACCCCCAGAAAACCCATGCCTTTTTATCAGTGACTCTTTCATGGCTCAGTTTTTAATTATACTGTTGCTACTTAGGGCTCAGTATATTTATAACTGTACAAGTCCAAGAGAATTTTTGGATATATGGTGCTATTTATGGAATATTTTCAAATGTTTAACTCCAAAGTAGAGCCAGCTTTTATTTCTTTCTGTTTAAAACACTACAGAACTTGGATAGGTTTGATTTTTCTTATTAAATAGATTTTGTTGTTTACCCACTCTCCAACCACAACCACCACCAAAAGCTTTTATCAAAACTCCATAGCATCCTCCTTACTGCTGAGAACATCTGTAAATACTGAACTGAATGAAGTTTTAACATTCAATTTATGGAAGTATAAAATCAGTGACAATTAGTGATGCATATGTTTTTATTTTACAGGGGATTACAAAGATAAGATGAGGGAAATTTCCTACAATTAGCTGTAGAAACTTTGTGAGATATTTTAAAGATGGGTTAATTTTAGTCCTGATGAGCTTGACTCTTGTCCTTTTTAAAGGCTCCCTTCCTACTTCATTTATTCCAAAAAGAAAACATATTTACATCTTCCTGTTTGGAGTAAATTAATCTATTGTTCACAACTACCATGCATGTGAGTTGGTATTGGCATGTATATATACTGATTTCCCAATTCACATCTGTGGTTTATTTCATGGAAATAAGAAATAGAAATGCAAACTGGAATTTGGAAGCACATAGACTATCTTATGATTTTTATCCTTGCTTTTTTCCCCCAAAATTCCTTTTTCAATATGTACATAAATGTCATAATGTTTTAATAATAAATTGTTTAATCTTTATCTTGATTTGACCATGGTTCATCAGATATTGTTTAAAAAAGAAGCCTGGCAATATAAACTGACCAATTTGCATGAAAGTAATGATAATAGCATTTATTATGAGTCTTATAATTAGAAAAGTTATTAGTCTTTATGAAAAATATCATTCACCAAATGGTTGGCATATCTTTTGCAATCACTTTATTAAAGAGTTGCTTTGTGTGAATTAAATAGAAATATTTGTGTTCTCACTTGTTTCTGTAAGAACTATAGATTAATATGCTTGCTAAAAATAATTTGAAATTGTTTATTTTAAAAATTATAGCCATATTTTATTTTACACTTCTACCCATATTTAACACATTCCAAAAATATTATAATTGTATTTCTGCCATCTATGTAGAAGGTATGTGTAAACATATGCTCTGCTTCAATGCTGGGTATATATCTACACATAAACATTGGATTCTAACAGTCCATATGTACTGTCTGAGATCATGTTTAGAAAGAACTTATTTTAATATGGCATTACATGTATATTTTTTTTTTCGAGAGAGAACTCCTGTTTGCTGCTTCACTCCTCAAATACCTGCAAAAATCGAGGCTAGGCTAGGCTGAAACTTGGAGTCAGGACTAATTCCAGGTCTCCCATGTGAGTGACAGAGACCAGTTACATGAACCATAACCTGCTGCCTCCCAGGTTCTGCTTTGGCAGGAAGCTAGAATCAGGAGCCAGAACTGGGAATTAAACCTAGGCATTCCAGTATGGAACAGGGACATTTTAGGCAGCATCTTAATCCCTAGGCCAAATGCCTGCCCCCCATAAAAGCTTTTTAAATTACATTTAACCCATACAGCTATTTATATAAATATGTGTGTGCATGTATACAGACACACACACACACACAAACACGCACACATACATATGAGAGATCTTCAAAAAGTTTATGCAAAACACATATTATAAAAAAATTACTCATAAATACCAATTTATTTCTTTTCTTTTTGTTTTTTTTTTTTTTTAAGATTTATTTTATTTATTTGAAAGAGAGTTACAGAGAGTGGTAGAGCCAGATAGGTCTTCCATCTGCTGGTTCACTCCCCAAATGACCACAACGGCCAGAGCTGAACTGATCCAAAGCCAGGAACTAGGAGCTTTTTCTAGGTCTCATATGTGGGTACAGGACCCCAAGTGCTTGGAACATCTTCTACTGTTTTCCCAGGCCATAGCAGAGAGCTGCATTGGAAATGGAGCAGCCTGGTCTTGTACCAGTGGCTGTATGGGATGCTGGCGCTGTAGACCAGGGCTTTAACCTGCTGCACCACAGCAGCAGCCCCAAATACCAATTTCTTTTCACCAAAGTAAATTCATCTTTTAATTCCATTTTCTACAAACTTCTTGAAGTCTCCTCATATATAACATATAGGCATAGGTTTAAGAATTCTGCATGTGTATAGTCTGATTAGTTATTTCAAAATCCTAATGTCCTTTTCTTCTTTCTTTTGAAATATAATATTTTGTGATATCACTTAAAATTGATAGCCTATACATATAAATACATCTACTCTGTTATTCATGGTATTTGTATATTTAACAGAACAAAATAGTAAGCTGGTGGACTTGAAGCTAAAGAAGCTCCTAGAAGCTCAGCCACAGGTGGCAAATTCATTCTCCAGTGCTGCCCAGAAAGCTGTAACTGAGACCTCGGATCAAGACATTAAGGTAAATCTGACTTTTAAAAACATTTAGCTCCATATCTTTATATTCTACTTTCTGCTAGCCCTTTATAATCCTAAAAAGTTTCACCCTAATTCTTTGCATTAAAATTAAGATGTAAAACTTTTTATTAAATAACCAATAATTAAATATCAATATGGCAGTCAGTATTCATTTGCTATTTTTCAAAGAAACCACTATGTCAGAGTGCTAGTTTGAGTAAAAGCAGAGGGTTTGTAGAAACTATTATTGAAGTCTGTGTATATTGTATATTTTGCCAAGAAGAATATTGCTAAGCAAACTCTAGCATTTTTCCATCGTCCTTATCCTTCTACCTGTTTAGATGAACTAGAATGGCTGTAATTTTCACAAAAACATCATACCTAAAGATGGTGACATGATTAAATACAAATGTTTAAGATACTTCCATGTGTTCTGTATCATTATGAATCTTACCTTATTTATCATTATAGCAAAAATGCTACATTATGAGATTGTTTTATATTATCCCCACCACCACCACCACATACTCCCCCGTCCTTTCTACACCGTGTAGCATTTAGTATTTCTCTAGCTTTAGGGCACTTCCAGTCCTGTATAACTTTTCACCCACCTGCGGACTATGGGGACTGCCCTGCTGACTGAAAGGATTTCCTTCCCCTGACACAGAGATGCTTTGAAGTCTCAAAACAATGACTTTCATTGCTTTTCCCGTATATTGTCGGTTTCTATAAATTGGTGATGAAAGTGTGTGGCAGCACCAGAGGACTTTGGGTCTCTATCTTTGAACAAAAGGAAGCCTGGATCAGGTCTGGTTTTTTGCGTTCAATTTAGCTTTCTGCAGTGGATTTAATGCAGAATGAAGCTGGCCTAAGAATAATACAATGGATTGAAAAGGCTAACTGAATTAGTGGGTTTAGAGGAATACATTTGTAAAGTGGCAGAAGTCCCTAGTCATAAAAAGGTTTCTTAAGATGGGATTTGCTGGCTAATCACACTGATATTTTAGCATGTTGCCAGGCCTAAAAAAAAATTTAGCCATGTTTGTTTATTTTGGTAGACTTGAGTTTTAGACTGTTAGATAGTTATTATAATAATAGTAGAATTCACACTTTTTTTAAAAAAAAGATGTTTCTTTCTCAACTACATAGCTAGTATATTATAAGAATGACGTTGATGATATATGTGTGTGTGCATGTGTATGTCAGATAACTAAAAATGAGGTAGTTCCAATATGATTTAATCACTTATCTAGATGAAATTGATTTTGCTTCTTTAAAAATCTCCTGTTATAATTTTTAAAGTTATTTCAACAAAATTATGCTTTTAACGGATTGCCTTTGTATGAATCTTTTCAGTTAAGATTTTGAAAATGCTTATAAAGAACATATAGATTCCATCTGTTCTCTTGAAGCTTTCAGCATTGATTTGGGTTTTTATTTATTTTTTAAATAAAATGCAGTTTACACGTTTATAAATGAGGCATTCTGTGTTTGTGGAAAAGGATAAACTGTTACCTTCCCTTGAGGATTCTGTATCCCAGGCCTCCTTGAGGCTAGAGAATAGGCCATTGGAGGGCTCCCTCATTACTGATTGTCTCAATGCAGAGGAAGGGCAAAGTCTTGGTAGCTTTTGATAACCAGTTTCAGCATTCAGCAGGCTTAGCTATTAGTCATGCATCTTAGCCTTTCCCTATTTACTTTCAAAACACTTAATAAAAATAATAAAAGATTAGGTATAAAATGAAATATTTGTTTGGTACACAGCACCTCGGTATCTGCAGCTTCCACACACTGCAATGATTCAGTCTTCTGGGATATTTCTTGTTGATAGAACCATTTGAATTTGTTACCAGTATTAACATAGGAAGCTCCGGAAAAGATAATTGTAGTTTCCTTAGCTGTAAAAGGCTTACTTACAAATCTGGCTTTGGAAAGTTATAGCTGATGAAATGCAGTTCAGTGGGGTAGTATTATAATCCTACCTTTTAGCCTTCATCCAGCATTAGTGGTTTATCTCAATGGGCATAAAATTAGAAACTATTTCTTCTTGTCATACAAGTCTGTGGGGCTGTACAAGCTGATGGGGCAGAATAGTAGGGAGAACAGGAGGCAACATAGCTTTTAAAAGATACCAATCACCAGGAGAAGACACAGAGTTTGTACGATCTTGTATCAAAGTTATCAAGAGTTTAAACCATGAGTCCCAAAGTTTTTCATTACAGACAATGGAACTTACAGTTGAGCTATTTGGAAAATCACTTTTCTTTCAGAAAGTTTTTAAATTTCAAAGTCTGCATTGTCTTAAATGTCTTCTGAATGTGTAATTTCACATTTATAAGATCAGGACTCTAGAAGTGTGTATTGTTTTACTTTCAGAATGGCACTGAAGATCTCCGGACTGAACGATTACAAAAAGCAACAGAACGTTTTAGAAATCCTGTTGTGTTCAGCAAGGATTCTACAATCAGAAAAACTCAACTTCAGTCTTTTAGTCAATATGTTGAGAACAGACCAGGTAGGAACACTTTTAAAAAATGTTTTCCCATCTTATGATTCAACAGTTCTTAACAATGTGTATATATTAAAAAGCTGATGCTGTAAATCCATAATTTCAATATATAAATATCAAGCTTTATAATAATTTTACATGTCTTTCTTCTTTTTTTAAGAAATGAAAAGGCAGAGATCAATACAGGAAGATACAAAGAAAGGAAATGAGGAGAAGGCGGCGATAACTGAAACTCAGAGGAAGCCATCAGAAGATGAAGTGCTTAATGTATATTAATTTTTTGTGTGGTTTCATGATTGCTGATAATTCCAAACTGTATGTGGAAATAGTGCCTTTATTTGTTAAAATGAGATGTTAGGTTTTTTAAGATGTCAATCTCCAGTGCATTCAAAGCAGAGTGAGAGGGGTGCACTGTTGAATTAGTCTGCAGTGTGGTGATAATTGTCAGATAAAAAAAAATGAATTTTTCAGAGTTCCACAGCCCCAGCTTCCTTGAGACATTTCCATCAGGGCACTTCCCATAAAGAGATTCCAGTATTGATCTACCGGGAGGATTTTAATTATTACAATAGCAGATACCGCAGAGCTGCAGTTAGAGGGAAAAGTCACATGAGACCTGCTAGAATTTCTCAGCCAACCCATTTTGTTGGCTTGGGTTAATGGGTGTTCAACCTTTCCATTATCCAGATCAGCCGTGAATTACTAGCTGAATGATGTTTGCATTAATATAATATATATGGTAATTTCTTCACTTAATTAACGGGGAGGTTCAGCTCAGTAGGGGTATGGGCTGATCATGTGTAAAATTGATTTGTGAGGGAAATATTTGATAGACCGCAGGGAGAAAGCTGCTTTTGATGGACAGCTATGGGACAGAAGCAGGAAGAACAAGTTTTAACTTGAATTTTTGTCTGGAAGCACAGCTCTGTTTTAATGGTGATACTTTTTTTTATTAACTGCAATTTTTCTAAATATTTTCATTGTTTTTGTGGTTAAAATATTCTTGTTGGATTTTAAAATCCTTATAAGTGTACTCACAATTACCAACTACATTTTAGGGCTCTAATAGCTTCTCATTTTAAGTTCACTTTAGAACACCTGGAAAGGTCTTAGTCTTAAAAAATATCTCACTGATATTCCCTGATAAACTACACTACTTGCTAAAACTTCTAAGTTACAGAATACTTGAGTATACAGATACCCAAACTAAAAAAACCTGATTATGAATTTTGTCACTGTATTAAAAGAACCAACTTCTGCCCTCTTATATCTTATCCATATTGTCTTTGCAAATTATCATATTTGCTTTATTCCTCTGGATAGGAGTGAGAGGATAAAAAGTCCCTTTTGAGATTACTCTTCTGTTTGGCAGATAGATTCAAATAAATAGTGTTTGCCAGATTTTTCTAGAGTTTAAAGTTACTATTAGCATTTATTTGATTATTATAACTTTACTGTTATATTTTATGTGGAAATGGAAGAATATTCAGCTTGATTGAATCTTTTAAAATGCAATGACTTTTGGATCAAACTGTCCTTTGAAATTATCAGCTTTATTTCTTAAAATATTTCAACTTTAAATGTTTTAAATGCCATAACCAATTTAACAGTAAATTGATATAAATTAAGTTCACATGTGAATATAAATTATTTAATAGTTCAAAAGGCTCATAGATTATAGTGGAGTTTAACATGATTTTTTGTTGGTTTCCTGTTTGGGAAGTAACAAAGGTAATTCCTCATAGCTTATTAGATACTAACGTGTTTCTAGGTAGGGAAGGGATTTGACATGAAGATTGTTCACGTTTACTTCTCTTAATAGTGTTGTAAGTGCTGATGATAACAGTGATGGTGAGGGTAATCATTTAAGTAGTTCTTCAATATTTCTCAGGTGCTTAGGTCTTGTAGCACTAGAAATATCAAAAGGAAAGAAGGTGTTCCGAAGGGAGCTATAATTAATGCATTTTTATTACAATACCACAAATAATAACACCATCCCTAGTTATTTAAATTTATAACATGAAAATAAAAATTAAGGTTATACTAGCACTTGATAATAGAGGCAGTATTTCTTCTAAGTATAACTTTTTAAAATAAAGATTGTTATGAAAAGTAAAATTTCAAATTGAAATCTAAATTTAGCAAAGTGGAAGAGTAACCAGATCGGTATACTAGTTGCATTAGATCCTGTGTAGCAAAGTTTAAAACCACCTGTCAGGTTAGAATTACTGTATAATAAGTAGTCATACATCAACAGAATGACATGTTAAAATCCAGGAGCCTGCTGGAGGGAAAAATGGAGATATGCAAACTTCCCTTTCATCATTTTTAAAAGTATTTTAAATAATCCAATCCCTATGAAAGCAAAAAGTGTCTTTTATATTTTGTATTTTTATAGAACAAATCCATGGTTCTCTCAGGATGGACACTTCAAGGATCAATTTCAGCAAAATTCCATTTTTGAATTAAAGATGCCAGTGGTGTTTGTTTTGATTATCACCAAAGGGAAAATTCTCTGCTGCCCTTGTCCATGTTTAAATAAGTCTAACTTAACTCTTAGGAGAGATTTTTTAACTCAGTGTCAACTTTTTAAAGCTGGCAAATCTTCCTGTGAAATGATAAATATAACACTAAACAACTGAAATGTTTTCTGTTTACAAAAGTTTGGTATACATAATATGTATGAAAAATTCCTGAATCACAGGGAGTTGCTTTTTGGTATTAAGGGAGATGCTAAGGTTATATTTGGTTCTCTAGGTAAGTGCTTTACTAAGTGTTTGTAGAAAGGAAAAATGTAACTTACAAGTGATTTTTTTTCCTTCCTGTTTGTTCTCGTTAACAGAAAGGGTTCAAAGACACCAGTCAGTATGTTGTAGGAGAATTGGCAGCACTAGAGAATGAGCAAAAGCAAATTGACACCCGTGCCGCGCTGGTGGAGAAGCGCCTTCGCTATCTCATGGACACAGGTACGGTGCCCAATTACACTGTAAACAGTTTTGGCAAATTGAGCGTTCACAAACTCTTATAGAGTTTTGGAAGTGTGAATCTTTGAAGCCTGAATGTTCAGCAAAACTGCCTTGAAAATAAAAAGGCTGCGATTTGCAGCCACCTCTCTGGGCCCTGGTGATAAGAGTGCCTTCATGGGAAGTGATAACTCGCCCTGATACCGTGTGAGCCAGCACTATTGAACAGTGTGCTCATCCATGCAGAGTTGGAATACACATCTGTGCCTCATTGATATGCCACTGCTTAAAAAAAAAGTAAGATCTTTACTGTTCTACTGATTCATTGGGAAAAAAAAAAGATTTGGCCAGCTAAAGCCATGTACTGCATGAAACAGAGTACTATGCATAGGGGACGGCTCCATGGACTAGATCACTGAAATTTGAGAATACTATCTGGTTACTGATGCTCCACAATTTTTTTTCCAAGGGAACAGGTTTTTTAAAAGTCTGTAATACTTTGTGTCACAGTTGCATTTGAAAGGATTAAGGTATAGAGCAAGGTTTGTAAAGACCAGTTAGAGTAGCAAGTTAACTTCTAACCAGAGGGTAGATTGGCATTTAGTGCTGATTGCCAGTGGTGATTGAATAGATCTAAGAGCACAATAGCTGTTGGAAAAGTGTGTGTATGTGTGTGTGTGTGTGTGTGTTTAAAATGGTGCTCTTACAAAAGGACAAAAATGAGAAGCATATTCAAATCATTTGGACCAAATTAAAAGAAAGTTACATTAAGAAAAAATGTGAAAAAATAAGAATGGAGAATCCATTCATCTGGTCAAATGAATTGCTTTAATGTTATGGCAGTGTTATGATAAAATAGAGTAGTATGATTTAGGGCTGGAAAGTTTTCCTAAATTTTTTTCTTCTCTATTTTCCAAAATTATTTTCATAATAAAAGAACTTCTCCAAAAATAAGCATTTACATTGTACATTTTAAAAGTGCATACATTGGTGAAATCAGGACATATTAGAACAGGAAGAGACCTTGGGTTTTATCTGGCCTAGAGGGTTTCATACTGTTTTATGGAGCCCTAAAGCTTCTTTAGAGACACTTAAGGGGTTGCCAGAACAATGGGGGAACAGAAGGCGACAGGCTTATAAAATCCTTACCTTATTAAAACAAAGTGTCTCTGAGTTTACTTATTTGAAATAGTGGCTTCTTTGAAGAGTGTGAAGAAAAGGTTGTACCGTGTAAAATTAAAACAAGACAAGAAAAATAAACCTTAAAAATAAAAGAAGCTATTACCTAGTCTTCTCATTGTACAGGCAAGGAGATAGAGGCACAAGAAATGCTTAAGGTAACACAGATCACCAAGTGGCAGACCATGGACTAAATTCAGGTCACCATAACCATTATCAGACAGAACCTTTGTTAGATTTCTAGACCATTTTTATCATTCCCCTAAAAAGTTACATTTATGCCCAGCCTTATACATATAAAGTTGTATGGATTCAGTATGAACCCATAAGGTAACATATTATTTTTTGTTTTTTAAAAGATGTATGTATTTGAAGAGCAGAGTAACACAGAGGGAGAGATAGAAGTCTTCTGTACACTGGTTCACTCCCAATAATGTTTGGCCTGGAACTCCATCCAGATCTCCCATGTAGGTGGCAGGGGCCCAAGCACTTGTGCCATTTTCTGGTGCCTTCCCAGACACATTAGTAGAGTTTGATCAGAAGCAGAGAAGCCAGAGCTCAAACCAGCACTCTGATATGGGATGCTAGTGTTACAAGCAACAGCTTAACCCTCTATGCCACACACCAGCCCCAAACTAATATATTGTTTTATATTTGCATTTTTTCCTTTCATTTCTAGAGGTTTTTAAAAAATATTTGCATATACTACCTATGTAAAAAATGTAAATATCATAGTAATTTCTACATTTTAAAATTATTTCTTTTGAATATTTTAATAAGACTTTTCAGACTTTTTTTTTTTAAGATTTATTTATTTGAAAGTCAGAGTTACACACAGAAGGAAAGGCAGAGAGAGAGAGGTCTTCCATCCACTGGTTGACTCCCCAGTTGGCCGCAACAGCCAAAGCTGTGCTGATCTGAAGCCAGGAGCCAGAAGTCAGGAGCCTGGAGCCTCCTCCCAGTATACCCATGTGGGTGCAGGGGCCCAAGGACTTAGGCCATCTTCCATTGCTTTCCCAAGCCACAGCAGAGAGCTGGATTGGAAGTGGAGCATCTGGGACTCCAAGCAGCGCCCATATGGGATGCCAGCACTGCAGGCAGAGGCTTTACCCACTACACCACAGTGCCTGTCCCTAGACTTTTTAACAAATGTAAATGGGCCATCTTACCTGAGTATAATGATTAAATTAGTTGTTACTATACAAGAAGCCTTGTGGCATTAGAGGAGAAGCTAAAAATTCTGACTCCTTTAATTCTGACTCCTTTCTTTTTTTTACACTTGAAGTCTGATTTATTTAGGGTTCTAGCCAAGGTAGACTTAAGGTCTCCTTTCCACCCCATGTATCATTAACGAAGCTTTGAAAGACTCCTTTCCATCTATACACAGTTTTGAAATCCAGACGCTATTAATTTATTTAGAACCTCTTTGGGGCTTATATTCCTTATTACATAGGACAGAATATGATTCTGACTGGGTCTGCTACTGCAGATTCATATTAATGCTGACTTGGTGTTCCAATTTGGTAAACTCAGAGAACTACCCTGGATGGGGGCCAGTGCTATGACACAGCGGGTTATAGCCCCAGCCTACAGCACTGGCACCCCATGTGGGTGCCAATTCAAGTCCTGGCTGTTCCTCTTCCAATCCAGCTCCCTGATAATAGCCTGGGAAAGCAGCAGAGTCCTTGGGCACCTGCACTCATGTGGGAGACCCTAAAGAAGCTCCTAACTCCTGGCTCCTGGCTTTGGATCTGCTCAGCTCCAACCATTGTGGTCATTTGGGGAGTGAACCAGCAGATGGAAGACCTCTCTGTCTCCACCTCTCTCTGTAACTCTATCTTTCAAATAAATAAAATAACTCTTTAAAAAAAAAAAAAAGAACCACTTGGATGGTATCAAATCTCTTCAGCACAAGTAGTATTTTAAAATTTGTCTAAAACCTAGTTAATATCTGAAGTACAAAGTAAGATTATCAAAAACTCTAAAGCATATATTTATCCTTTTCATTTCTGTATTCCAGTGTGTTCCAACTTTTTATTGAACATAATAGTACGTTCTTTCTAGTATGGTAGAGATGCCAGTCACCTTCTGAATCTCATCCCTAGACCTAAGCAGAACAGGTAGTATCCATAACCTTTATACAGTGAAGCTGAGGCTCAGATACAGGAAATGACTCACTTAAGATGACCCTGTTAGTAATCGCAGAGTTAGGGTTTGAACTCAGGCTTTTAGGTTTTCTGGCTCTTGACTCATTTCTCTTTTCCCTCCATATCTTCTATATGTAAAAGGTATACTTTTATCTATTATTTCAATTTTTATATGCTGGCATGTTTGCAAGTAGCAGGAAGCTGGAATCAGGAACTGAAGCTGGATATTGAACTCAGGTACTCCAGTGTGGGATGCAAGTATCACAGCCACTAGGCTAAATACCCTTTCTTCCAGAACTTGCTGAGGACCTGCCATAAGAGAGAATCTTAATGAGTAATGCAACAACTTGG
This sequence comes from Oryctolagus cuniculus, assembly GCF_051225735.1. NCBI lineage: Eukaryota > Metazoa > Chordata > Mammalia > Lagomorpha > Leporidae > Oryctolagus > Oryctolagus cuniculus. Next base: position 145,132,564 of record NC_142868.1, on the reverse strand, counting down.
GGTCATGCCAGGGATGATTATAACAGTAGTTTCAGAAAGGTATCAATGGCAGAGACAGAGCAATTGTTGGGATTTATGTCTGATTCCCTGTGAAATTGTTGAGTAATCCTAAATCAGTGATAGTCTGAATACCAAGTGATAAAGTGAGTATATGTATGTCTTTTTTTTTTTTAATTTTGACAGAGGTAGAGAGAGAGAGAGAGAGAAAGGTCAGTCTTCTGTTGATTCACCCCCCAAATGGCCGCTACGGCCGGCGCTGCGCCAGCCCGGAGCCAGGTGCTTCTTCCTGGTCTCCCATGCGGGTGCAGGGGCCCAAGCACTTGGGCCATCCTCCACTGTCTTCCCGGGCCACAGCAGAGAGCTGGACTGGAAGAGGAGCAACCGGGACTAGAACACGGCGCCCATATGGGATGCCGGTGCCGCAGGCGGAAGATTAAACAAGTGAGCCACAGCACTGGTCCCCATCTTTCTTTCTTTTTAAGGATTTATTTATTTTTTTATTCAAAAGACAGAGTGACAGAGTAAGAGAGAGAGAGAGATTCTTCCATCCATTTTGGTTCACTCCCAGAATGACCACAACTGCTTGGGCTGAGCCAGGCCAAACCCAGGAGCAAGGAGCTTATTCCCAGTCTCCCATGGGTGCAGGGGCCCAAGCAGTTGGGTCATCCTCTGCTATTTTCCCAGGCACACTGGCAGGTAGCTGGATGGGAAGCAGAGCTGCCTGGATTTAAACCAGTACCCATATGGGATGCCAGTATTGCAGCACTGCAGGCAGCAGCTAATTTAATTTGCCCCAGTGCAGGTTCCATCTTATTTTCTGTCATCCTGCCTTGAGACCTGTAAGATCTTTAGGCAAGCACTAAAGAATCTAAAGATTTTTTTTTCCATTGGCTCTTAATGGTATGTGTGTTTGTGTGTGCATAAAATTATTGTTGAGGAGGAGTAAGTTTCTAGCATCTAAAGTTTGTAATGGTTACTTTAGGAGAAGCAGAACTTCTTAGGTAGAAGTATGTACTGTATGTGTTCCAAGTTGACACTCTGTATATAAGTGTAATGATAATGGATCTTTGCCAGCAATGTTATAACTCTTGAAAAAAAATGGAGTTTATAATGGATGTGTTGATGAACTCTTGTACTATAGTGTTACAACTGGTAATACTATGATGAATGGTGTTTCTTTTTCTTTACCAATCTGGTTATATTTGATGAGTTATCAAATTTTCTTAATGTAAGACTATACTGTTTTAATCTAATGATTCATATTACCTGGGTTTAATACCCAGCTCCAGCTCCTGACTAATGGATACCCTGGGAGGCAGCAGTGATGGCTCAAGTAATTGGGTTTCTTCTGCTCCATTTGGGAGATCTACATTGAATTCTTGGGCCTGGACTTGGAACCAGGCTTTTCAGGCATTTGGAAGTGAACCACTGGATGAAAGCGTTTGCGCTCACTCATGCTACTCCCCCCTCCCCGCCTATTTCTGTCCCTATCTCCCACCTCTCAAATAAAAATTTAAGGATGTGCATTAAAAGGGTTTAAGCTGCCATGTGGGATGCTTGCATCCCATTTTGGAGTGCCAGTTCGAGTCTTGACTACTCTGCTTCCAATCTGGCTTCTTGCTAATGTGCCTGGGAAACAAATGATGACTCAAGTACTTGAGCCCCTCCCATCCCTATAGGAAACCCCCATAGAATTCCTGGCTCCTGACTTTGGCCTGGTCTGTCCTGGCCCTGGCTGTTGCCACCATTTAGGAAATTATTTCTCTCTCTCTCTGTCACTCTGCCTTTTAAATAAAAAAATAAAGCTTTAAAAATGTTTAAATAAATGTATACATATATATATATATTTTTTTTTTTTTTGACAGGCAGAGTGGACAGTGAGAGAGACAGAGAGAAAGGTCTTCCTTTGCCGTTGGTTCACCCTCCAATGGCCGCCGCGGCCGGCGCTCTGTGGCCAGCGCACCGCGCTGATCCGATGGCAGGAGCCAGGTACTTATCCTGGTCTCCCATGGGGTGCAGGGCCCAAGCACTTGGGCCATCCTCCACTGTACTCCCTGGCCACAGCAGAGAGCTGTCCTGGAAGAGGGGCAACTGGGACAGAATCTGGCGCCCTGAGCGGGACTAGAACGCCGTGTGCCGGTGCCACAAGGCGGAGGATTAGCCTAGTGAGCCGCAGCGCCGGCCTAAATAAATATATTAAATATACTTGGGGAGGGCACCAGCGCTGTGGCGTAGTGGGTTAAGCTTCAACCTATGACATCAGCATCCCATATGGGTGCTGGTTCATGTCCTGGCTGCTCCTCTTCACATCCAGCTCTCTACTGGTGGCCTGGAAATTCAGTGGAGGATGGCTTGTGTTGGGGCTGCTGTGCCCAAATAGGCAACCCTAGGGGAAGCTCCTGGTTCCTAGCTTCGGATAAGTCCAACTCCAGCCATTGTGGTAATTTGGGTAGTGAACCAACAGATGGAAGACCTCTCTCTGTATCTCCCTCTCTTTGTAACTCTGCCTCTCAAATAAATGAATAAATCTTTTTAAAAAATCTTTAAATATATATATATATATATCATGAATTTTTAAAAATTGGGGAAGCTGGCATTGTGGCACAGCTAAGCCATTGTTTGCCATACTGGCATCCCACATTGGAGTGCCTGCTCAAGTCCTGGCTGCTCTGTTTCCAATCCTGTTTCCTACTAATGCACTGGGGAAGGCAGCAGGAGATGGCCTAAATACGTGGGCCCCTACTACTCATGTGGTAAACCAGGGAGGAGTTCCTGAACACTGACCACAGCCTGGCCCAGACTTGGCTATTGTAGCCATTTGGGAAATAAACCAGCAGATGGGAGATCTCTCTGTCTCTCCATCTTTGTCTGTTACTATGGCTTTCAAATGAATTATTTTTTAAAAAGACTTATTTATTTATCTGAAAGGCAGAATTACAGAGAAAGAGAAATCTTCCATGCACTGGTTCACTCCCCAAATGACCACATCAGCCAGAGCTGTGCCAATCTGAAGCCAGGAACCAGGAGCTTCATCTTGGTCTCCCATGTGGATTCAGGGGCCCAAGCACTGGGGCCATCTTCTGCCATTTCCCAGGTGCATGAGCAGGCGACAGCTTTACCTGTTATGCCACAGTGCTGGCCCCTAAAGCTATTTTAAAACAAGTAATTGAGGTAATTGAGTATACAAAAAACTAAAAATAAAATTTCTGTGAGCTTTCACTAGTACCCAATTCCTTTGAATCTCCTGAATTATCCATTATCTTTACTTAAAGATGGCAGTGGGGTGGGTGTTTGGCACAGCAGTTAAGCCGCCACATGGGAGACTCACATTCCCTATTGGAGTCTTTGGGTTTCAGACATGGGTTTGTCCCTGATTCTAGCTTCCTGGCAATGGGTACCCTGGAGGGAAGCATTTATTGAATATCAAGTGCAAAATTCAGAATGGTATTTGGGTCCCTGACACTCAACGTGGAAGACCCAGTTTGATGTCCCAGTTTCTGAATTCAGCTTGCCCTAGCCCTACCTGTTACACATATCTGGCGGGAGTGATCCAGTGAATTGGAGATCCCTCTCTGTCTCTCTCTACCTCTGTCTCTCAGATAAATGAAATAAATTTTAAAAAATTAAAAGGTGACAATGATGCATAGGTATTATCTTTCTAGCTCTATGGAAAATGATTTATGTGCATTATTTTGTTGTTTCTCACCATAGCCCTATGAGATAGGTGCTACTAATACATAACAACTATAAATAGTCACATTTTTCAGATGAGGAAAATGAGGCCTAGAGAAGCAGGTAAGTTGCCCACTTCATACAGTTTATAGGTGATCGAACCAGGAATCAACCCCAATCTGATGGCCGTTGAGCCTGATACGGTATCTGTTTCATCTCTAGTCTTCTTCTCAGTGAACTTCTGATTTTCCTGAGGTTTTATTAATAATTCTCTGGATCCTCTTATCACCTCTTCTTGACTTATAAGTAGTAACCTAGAAGAAACAGATTGATATTCCCTTAGATTATGCAAAAAGACACTTAACCCCAAATCATTTGGCTCATTAGAGTCCCAGCAAGCTCATATTCTTAACATTTCTCTACCCTGGTTAGGACAATCTAGTATACATAAAAATCAGGTTGTAAAACATCTTCATTTGTAGTTATCAAAGGAATAAAAACAAGCTTCTCTTCGAAAGAAACACATAGCTCTTTGCTAATATTTAGAAGGTTCTGAAACTTGAACAGTATAATGTTCAGAGAGTAGTTTTCAATCTAGGATCAATTTCTTATGAATACCTGAAGATGGTTTTCTGAGGTATGTTAAAATCAAAACTAATTAAAGTTTAAGTTACTGACTTCTAAATTAAGGTAATTATTTTTGTTTAAGCAGCTTACAATTATGACACTGGGTATGTATGTAGCATTTTCTATGTTAAAGCTTCTCAGTTTTTCTCTTAAAATAAAAATACAATCTTGATCTGTTTCAATATGAAAATGTAATCTCAGCTATTAAAAAAGTATAGTTTTGTGGTGCATTAGAAAAGCTTATATAAAATTAGTGCTTCAGTGGCATGAACATTGATTCAGTCAATGTCATGTCTCTTTTTTTTTTCTTTTCAACTTTTATTTAATAAATATAAATTTCCAAAGTACAACTTTTGAATCCCACCCACAACTATTCCATCCCCCACTCCCTCTCCCATCCCATTCTTCATCACGATTCATTTTCAATTATCTTTATATAGAAGATCAACTTAGTATATACTAAGTAAAGATTGCAAAGACACACAAAGTAGGCCGGCGCCGCGGCTCACTAGGCTAATCCTCCACCTTGGGGCGCTGGCACACTGGGTTCTAGTCCTGGTCAGGGCGCCGGATTCTGTCCCGGTTGCCCCTCTTCCAGGCCAGCTCTCTGCTGTGGCCAGGGAGTACAGTGGAGGATGGCCCAAGTGCTTGGGCCCTGCACCCCATGGGAGACCAGGATAAGCACCTGGCTCCTGCCATCGGATCAGTGCGGTGCGCCGGCCGCAGTGCACCGGCCGTGGCGGCCACTGGAGGGTGAACCAACGG
>NC_142868.1:145122500-145125000 GCF_051225735.1 Oryctolagus cuniculus | reverse complement strand
ATAAGTTTGCAAATTCTCATCCCCACTCCCACACACTTTTGCGCATTGTGATTTAGTTCACAGTAAGTGAAATCTGATATTCTGCATTTTTACAGCCTTCTCTTTAATTCTGAAGCAGGTGATCAACATATTTCCCTGTTGAAAGCACTGCTTTAAAAACTGTACCTGCACTAGTAGTGAGTTGGCACAGAAAATGATCAAATTCTGAATATTCTTGAATACCTCCTCTATTATTCTTCCATTGTTTCCCATATAAAACTCCTTCCAGATGGAGAGTTATCTACTTAATCTCTTGGTAATCCAAATTTATCATGTCCTTTTTCTTGTGAGAAGCAATGAGTAGTATTAATTATTATGCAAGGAATTTGCTACTTTGAAGGAAACTTGAATTGGTTTTGCCCATGCTATAAATGTAGCTGTTCTTTATTTTCTTCATTGAAGTATGCAGTTGTGGAGAAAAGATGTCTGATGGCTGAATTACCCAGAAGTCAGATCCCTAGGTACCTTGGTCTTGCTGCAGGACAGAATGTGGTCTGTCTTCTGGATAGCTGTAGCCCTGCTTGGCTTACTGCAGTGTTCCTTCTTGATCAGAAACTGTTCTGGGATTCTCTCAGCGTCAAAATGCCAAATATATTGGATTCCACTATGCCTTGGGATAGGATTATTTTATCACAACTTTTTATTTCTTTTTTAATAAAGGAAATGTCATTTCTAAGATAAGCCATACTATGAATATTCCCTTTTGTTTAAGAGAGTGGTCTCTTTATATATATATATATATATATATATATATATATATATAAAAAGATTTACTTATTTGAAAGGCAGAAATACAGAAAGAGAAGGAGAGAGACATAGCATGGTGAATATAGTTCACAATAATTTGCTGCATATTTAATAAAGTACTGGAAGAGAGAAGATAAAAAAATTCCAAAACAAATAAATATGTTTAAAAGGGAAAAAAAGAAAAAAGGAGAAGGGGGTGGGGAGAAGAGAGAAAGAGAGAGTGAGCGATCAGTTTTCCATCTGCTGGTTCACTTTCCAAGTGGCCAAAATAGCCCAGGGCTTGGCCAGGCTGAAGCCAGGAGCCAGGAGTTTCTTCCCGGTCTCCCACATGGGTTCAGGGGCCCAAGTATTTGGGCCATCTTCCACTGCTTTCTCAAGCACATTAGCAGGGAGCTGAATCAGAAGTGGAGCAGCTGGGACTCGAATTGGTTCCCATATGGGATGCCAGCACTGCAGGCAGAGGTTTAACCTTCTACATCACAGTGCCGGCCCATGAATCTTTAATAATGTCTTTCCTGTCGGCTTAATCAATAAGGTCATGGAATAGGGGTTTGGCTTATTTTAACATGCTGATTAAGATGACCTCATCCCATGTCAGAGTGCCTGGGTTTGATTCCCCACTCCAGCTCCGGATTCCAGCTTCCTGCTAATGCAGACCCTGGGAGGCAGCTGTGATGGATCAGGTAATTGGGTTCCTGCCAACCACATGGGATACCGGGATTGAATTCCCAGCTCTTAGTTTGGACCCAAATCCAGTCCTGGTCGTTGCCAGCATTTGAGAAAGTGGAAAGTCGCTGTGTTTGTGTGTCTCTGTTTCTCTGCCTCTGAAAAAAGGAAGAAAGGAAAGAAAGAAGGGTGGGAGGAAGGGAAGAAAAGAAAACATACACATATCATAAGTTTATTTTTGAGCTAAAGTAATTGAGCCTATTTTCCATTATGTGTAATTTTTGTTATAGAGCTACTCTACATTGAGAACCAGGTAAAGATTGCAATTCATTACTATTTTATCACTAATGTGGCCAACTACATTATTGTGTATATTCAGCATTTTAAAGTAATCACTATGTGTTCACTTCTCTAAACCATATGATTAAATATTCATGGTCCCTGCTTCATGACATGCTTAACGTCAGTCTAACATGTCTAAAGTACTTTTTAACATATAATACAGTAGTTCCTCTGTGGTTTCACTTTTTCCAAGTTATTAAAACTCTGAAGATGATTTTAGCCCAGCATTTATTTAGCTTAAGAGAAAGGCAGGGGCCGGCACTGTGGTGCAGCGGGTTAACACCCTGGCCTGAAGCGCCGGCATCCCATATAGGTGCCGGTACGAGACCTGGCTGCTCCACTTCAGATCCAGCTCTCTGCTGTGGCCTGAGATAGCAGTAGAAGATGGCCCAAGTTCTTGAGTCCCTGCACCCGTGTGGGAGACCCAGAAGGAGCTCCTGGCTCCTGGCTTTGGATTGGTGCAGCTCTGACCATTGCGACCAAATGGGAATGAACCAGCGGATGGAGGACCTCTTTCTCTGTGTAACTGTTTCAAATAAATAAATACATATTTTTAAAAAAAGAGAGAGAGAGAAAGGCAGAGAGCATTCTTTTACTTTCCCCACATTTCCCCTGCTTTTCTCATTCTGTTTATGTCCCTTATAAAATGGTATCAGTGGTTTACATGAATGATGACAGAAACAGGGCCATTTCATCTCACATCATC